>NW_028145674.1:1970000-2055000 GCF_977016875.1 Pavona decussata
TTGGTTGTCTTTTAACTCGGTTTACCTTTTCACACCGTATGCAAACATTTGCAACCCAAAATTTAAACTTTGTCGATCTAATTGAGTCCTAACTTAAAAAGGAACTCAAATAATTGTGGCTCTCAGCCAAGATGGCGATTCAAATATTTGAACCTTGGCTCGGTTTTAAGTAAACATTTATCAGTGGCTTACTGTATTTTGCGGAACGAAACGAAACGAAAAGAAATGAAAACAAATGAAGGGTAAAATAATGATATCAAGTGAGATCATTGTTCGGCGCGCGTTATGATGTAAACAAAATTAAAGAATAAACACCAGGGCCCGGTTGTTCAAAAGCTAATTAATGCTAATCCACGATTAAAAGTTAATCAAGGTTTTCATCTCGCTCATTGAAAATTTTTTTTGAAGGCTAATTTAAAGCTAATGGTAAAGAAAAGTCTGAGTCAAAACTGAGGGGCAAAAATCTTTTTTGAAGAACCCTTATTGATTAGTAATTAAACTTGAATCAAAATTTACGTTATCCCAGGATTAGCTTAATTGAGCTTTGAACAACTGGGCCCAGAAGTGCAGAGTTTTGAAAGATCGGTATTTTGCGAAACGAGCTCTTTTCAGATCGCAACAAACTTTAACTTGTTTTATTACATGCGTAAACGCTTTTCGTAAATATTCCTCGTTGCAATGATGAATTCTGAACAAAAAGCGGCGAGCCAAGAGGTCAGAAATGCCCCGTTTCGCAAATTACAGATCTGGGCCCAGTTGTTCAAAGCCGATTAAGCTAATCTTGGCTAAACGTGAACTTTGATTCAAGTGATAAAATATACTGCAGTCTTTTTGAATAAAACTATTCAATTATTTCAATTGCGAAGGGAGGATAGTTTTAAAAATCTGCGAAACATACAACAGGAATAAATGAGGCCACATTAAGCATCCTGTGAAAATGCTTTTAGGGGCATCTTGTTCAAAAAGAAACTCGGAGAATTGTGGCTCTCAGCCAATATAGCGTTTCAAATATTTGAACCTTCGCTCGGTTTTTGGTAAACATTTATCAGTTTATCCTTCTTTATCTCTTTCCGTATTTTAAGTTTGTTTACACCTTTTAACATTAATTTAAAAATTTCAAGGTGATGAAGCCATCTGGTCAAGACAAAAACGCGCTTCACCCGATGATTCACAGCAATCTGTCCAAACAGCTTCTGAAGTAAAACTGCTGATCAAACAAGAGCTTCGTCTGCTGCAAAACCAAATCTGTGCCAGAGATGAAACGCTCTGCCGCTCAGGACCAAAGGGTAACGTAGGACGACGGGGAAGACCGGGGACCCGAGGGAGATCCGGGAAACATGGACCAGTAGGGCCTTAAGGACCAATGGGGATAAAAGGTGACCTCGGAGTGCCGGGTGAACCTGGACCCGAGGGACCAAGGGGCCCACCGGGAGTGAAAGGTACCAAAGGAGATCTCGGAGTGCCGGGTGAATCTGGTCCCGAGGGACTAAGGGGCCCACCGGGGGCGAAAGGTGCAAAAGGGGATCTCGGAGTGCCGGGTGAATCTGGTCCCGCGGGACTAACCGGCCCACCGGGGATGAAAGGCGTAAAAGGTGAGCAGGGCCATTCCGTCTCGGCTCCTTCTCTGGTGCAGCGACCCTATGGAACCAGATCCAATGTCAGTCAAACAGCCATCTTGAATTGTACAGCACATGGTAATCCACCTCCTAAGGTCACGTGGTCTAAGCTAAATTCGTCGCTTCCACCTGGACGTCACGTGATTGAGCCCAGTGGCGCTCTGATTGTGAAGGACGTTAGACCTGGAGACGACGGAGTTTACAGCTGCAGAGCTGAAAACTTGTTGGGAAGCGTGACCGCCACGGCGAAACTAACTGTTCAATGTAAGTTGTTCAGTATGCTTTTTCTCGTTTCAGTCTGTCATTTTTATCAAGCGCGTACTTTCTTCCCCTTGCGTGGTTTCTTTAGAATCTGATTTTGCATTACCATCAATGGCAACGTGCAGTTCCAGAAAATATCCATACTCCCCCCACGGAAGGATTTTTGTTTTGCACCCACCCCCACCCCTCCTCCCAGGAAATTCCAGTCAACCTTTATACTTTGCTTTTAAAAATTTTGGCTTTATTTTGAAAGACCCCAACCTCTCCTAGGAATTTCAAATCACCTTTCATGGGGTGGGTATGTATTCTGGAACTTCACAATATAATTAGTAGAACAACAGACAGACCAATTAAGATGCGAGTTATCGAATTGCTTCAGATTGACATGCAATTTTCTCCTAGCGCGTCCGTTCGCAAGTCTTAATCAGTGAACCTTATAGTGAATATGAACATACTTTAACCGGGTTTTAATGCTCCACTTTTATGATAGTCGCTCCAAAGATTTTGTTCTCATCCAAAGAGGTCTGGGTACAGGAAGAACAAAACGTCACCATCGCCTGCAATGCTACTGGTCAGCCGCAGCCGAGTATCGCATGGTCCAAACCATTTGGTGGTTTGCCAGAGGATAGAACTGAAGTCAAGAAAGGAAGCCTAACGATCTACAAAGTGGAAAAGATGGACAGAGGAATATACATATGTAAGGCAGAGAATATTTTGGGATCAACAACAGCCATGGCGCAACTCACTGTGCTTTCACGTCTAGGGTTCAAAGTCCGCCCTCAAGAAGTGACTCCTATGATTGGTTCAACCCTCCGTCTGCCGTGTGTGGCCGAGAGTGACCTGAGACCTACAATCACCTGGAGAAAGGATGGCAAGTCTTCACTTCCTGTAGACTCGCATGTTCTATTGAATGGAACACTGGTTCTTCAAAACATCAAGAAATCTCATGAGGGATATTACACCTGTAGAGCAACTAATGCACTGACAACAGTAGAAGCTAAAGTCAAAATCAATTCTCCAATTGGTACTTCCTGTTCTGTGATAAGGAAATACGTCAGCAGTGTAAGCGGAAATTACGTCATTGATCCAGATGGCACAGGAGGTCTGGCACCATTTACAGTGCACTGCGACATGAGTGACAAGAATGGAGTTGGCGTGACAGTCATCAGTCACAACAGTGAAAGCAGAACGTACGTGTATAATGGGCGATGGTGGGGCGGTCGAGGTAGCTACTCACGTGATATTCGTTATACAGGAGTGAGTCTGTCTCAGCTGGCGAGTCTCACCAGAGTCTCTTCACACTGTGAACAGTTCATCAAGTACGAGTGTCGTCATTCGGTTTTACGGCTCTACTCCAGCAGTCCATATGGATGGTGGGTGTCACGTGATTCTTCTAAGATGAGGTACTGGGGCGGATCATCTGTTAGTGGTAAGTGCGCATGCTGGATGACCAACTCATGTGCAGACTCCCGCTATGGCTGTAACTGTGATAAGGATGACAATGTATGGCGTGAAGACAGCGGTCTCCTCACTGACAAGACACGTCTTCCAGTTAAACAGCTCTGGTTTGGGGATATTGGCCATGTCAGCAAAGGTTACCACACACTAGGAAAATTGAAGTGCTATGGCATATTTTAAACAGTGACGTTGTAACGTAATGACCAAAAAAAATTTAAAAAAGTTAGTGAGAGAAAATCAAGCCTTTTTACTCGTGCCTGTACATCAACGAGTCAACATTTCGGCTCTGGTTTTTCGCTTTTGCTCGTGGTGACATTAACCACGAGCATTTAAGTCCGTAGAGCGGCTAATTTTCGGTTTGTGTTCGGAACTGTTCGGAATCAGAAAACGAACTATATCTGTTGTCTTTCGGTTTTACACGACCGATTTTATTATAAAATGGAGTACCTCGCGGATCGGTCCTCAATTTTCAAGGCATATTTTTTTCTTTTTATAATTACAAAGGTTACGACACACTTGGCAAACTGAAGTGCTATGGCATAGTATGAACAGTGACGTTGCAACGTTATTTCCAGAAAATTATAAAAAAAAGTTGGTACGAGAAACGTAATCCTTTTTACTTCAGTTTACTTTCTTTTTAGCTTATCATTAATGCATACAACTGATATAGAACAAGACGTCTGGAGGCGTTCACGCGGCTTGTTTTGGTACTTGGTCGATGTAAGCATTAGCTTTAGTAATTTGTATGGCTACCCACAGTCACAATCTGTTTAATTAAACGTACAAATAAATAAAAATGTAAATGTAAACACTCAGTTCAGAATTCCAAACTGTGTTACTTGCACTGTCTCCAAAAATGAATGGGCTTGGTAGAAAGAATAACACTTCTTACTGCTGCATCAAAGTGACACAAAAATGACTCACTACGTTCTATACCCGCTCGACTCAAGGCCGCTAATAGGCCCCTTTATAACACTGCCGCGTATACTATAAACTACTTATTGCTATGGCTAACTGCCAACATATGAACATGTAAACAGGAGAAACCACCGCAAACTAAGCGCAACAAGTTCATTTTCTAGCTGTATAAAATTGAACTGTAACGACAACAAACTCAACTGATATATCATGGATAACATTCATATCAATTTTGGGCTGGAAAACTCAGGACGGTTCAAAAAACACATTTTTTAACCAAAGGTATGTCGAGGTTATTCAGCAGTAGAGCTAGCAGAAAGCTGGATCATCTTCGCTGACCGCTGACTGTGAACATTCCAGCTCGTAGTTAGTTAAAGAAGTGAAAGAAAATGTAACTCAGTGTTACAGCCTAACATTGTCAGGCGGACCGTTCTGAGCGGGATTCTATGCTAAAGGCTCGTGAAGCCCACTTAACTAGTTAACTAACAAGGCCAAGACACTTGAGCCGCTTGGTTTAAATACACGCGATAAGCAGCATTAGAGACATTTAATACACCTATTGTAGCCGCAGTCGAACCTCCCGTAAGCGACCACCCATAATGTCAAGGATATGTGGTCGCTTACGGGAGGTGGTCGCTTACCAGAGGTCAGACCACAGGGAGTCTAATTAAATTTCGGGTAATTTACATATGGTAATTGCGAAGACCTAAGCCTTTTGCCAGTGCTTATCGAAACCCATAGTAATAACGTTTCTTAGCTACAAGTATATTAAGACTGGTCCAAAAATTATTCTTAGCAAAAAATCTGAGAGTCTATGGTGATTATTGTTTGTATCTCGCAAATTACGTAATACAGCGATTGAGACAATTATTGTGAAAGAAACTTGACTCTTTTATTACTCCAGGTCGCGCCGTCTAAATTTTTCAGGAAACGGAAAATGGAAACGGAACATAAGCAAAAAGATAAGAACGATAAAAGATAAGAAAGTTTTTTTTCCTACAAGAGATTCGATCTGATTAAAGTTTATTTCAGTGTGAAGTATCAGGTGCAAGTGTATTTTATCAATTGTTTCAATGCTAAGCTATATCGGAAAACACTTTCGGTAGCTCCGTCTGTGAGATTTACGGCGTCTGCTGTAATGATGTAGCCAATATGTTACAGCGACACATTTTCGATTTCCGCCCGTGAGAGATACAGCAGATTGTGTGTCAAGTGGTCGCCTACGGGAGGTTAAAAACAATTGAAAATTATAAACATTCATCTCTAAAAGTGGTCGCTTACGAGAGGACTCCATCTTTTCAAGATCGTCCATCTCAAACATATCTTGGTATTGTAACAGTAGTTTATGGCTCAGTCTAAGAAAATTTCCATGCTCGGTGAGTGACTTTTTTCGGTGCCAGATACATCAAATTCGTCTGGGTGACTGACCACGCAGAACAGTTTCATTTAATTTCCCCGTGTTTTTTCCTGAAGATTCTACAGTCGTCTTCGGTCTTGTAAAAACAAAGTGGCGATCACCATTAGAAACCAACTTCTCAGAACCATGGACAGTTACTTTCTTCTTTGTGGAGAATTCTGTGGGTCGATGCGTCACAAAAGCGACGTTTTCTGCAAAACTATATTTGGGTAGTTTCGTTGCTTAGCATCATCTGAAGACATTAAAAGCTGTTCAAAGAGTTTTGGAAAAACCCTCTCTAGTTCCAGGTCCGCCAAAGGCTTTATCGTCCATGCTTTGCGTGAAAACATACTTCCGATCAGCAGAGGTTTTCTGAGAACAAAACGTCAACTGCACATTGCGAACATGCGCTCGCTGATGATGTGTGTTTTCATTGTCTTTCTCTTTCTTCTTAGGGATTTTTTTTTGGTACAAAAAAATGCTCTTGAATTTGTGCCTCTGCCTGAAGCGCTCTCTTATTTCTTGGCTGTGATCTATTCCATACTGCTGTGGCTGATCTAGTTAGCTTCTGTTCCCCGTCTGCCTAAATCGATGGTTTGCTTTTTTCGCCAGATCTTTCACCTTCACTCGTTTATTTGTGTATGTTACAGAGTGTTGTCTCCTTCAGTATAAGGTTACTTTTTTCTCTTCTTCCATTAACACAAAGTCTTCACCATCGCTATCCACGGCAAATGGTCTTCCTACATTTTCTCCATCTCTTTTCCATTTAGCCGATTACATTCCACTAACTGATCAACCTTTCTTTCACGCATGTGGTTCAAGTTTCGTTCTGACGTTTTTTCTACTGGTTGTACAAGCAGTGAAGTTTCATAATCTTGACACCTCTCTTTTCAAGGCTGAATTTTGGGACAAATTATGTGATGTTATATTTCAAGAATGGTAAACAAATGATAGTTTTTTTTTTAAAATCAGTGACAGGCATACTCGATGATGACATGTTCGAATACTATTCCACTGAGCTCTAGCAGACTGGTGGGAGCTTGGCCACAAAACTAAATTCATGTGACAAGCATCCTGCGGGAGAACTTCGGCTCTCTTTTTCCGGCTATGCCTTTGTCACTGACGGAAAATAAAAAGAACCTCCATGACTGTGAATTTTGTTGGGGGAGTACTACATTGGAGGCATTCCCGACACATCACCATAGTTTAATGGCCCCGGGATAGGAACGTTATCAGGGACTACTTTACAAAATAACATGAGCACTAATCTTAATGTTGAATTTACATGGACTTCAATCAAATGCTTTTGTAAGTGAACAACGTCAATTCAAAATGTTGCTCAAAACAAAAACATTTCGGTAGCACGCGTTTCCAAAATGTCTGTACAAAAGACATTGCAGTTTTAAGATAACTAGATAACTACCAACCCAAGTCAGACTAGACGGCTTGGTAAAAATAAGTGAAAATAATGAAACCCATTTTCAAGGTGAAATAAAGGCAATGTGGGCTTGCAAATTTCGTTGCTACTACAACCCATGCATCTGTTATAAAGTTTTAACTTACCACACGCTGAAAAGACGAACGCTGATCGAGACGAAACTGTTGGCAATACGACGGCCACCGAAGCGGAAGAGCGAACTTAATATCTGATCAAAACTCAACTATAGGTTGATCAGATACAATGACTTGACTTCCTGTCGCGATCTATTTACAAATCTGATAATGAATGCAAGCACGTTGTTTGAATGAGGAACGGTCGGCCTACAATCATCTCACCAGAAAGCACAAGGACTCATCAGAGTCATTGAAGTTGGTTTTGGTTTGGAAAACGCCTGGTATAGAGTTATTCACTAGCTTATGTTATTTCAGGTGTTATTTCGTCAATAGTTCTTGAAAAGTTTCTGAAGCACATCGAAATGTGACGAAAGAAATGTTTTCGTTTCCTCTAACAGGGCGTAGAGGAGTCACATTTGACTTAGCCTCCCACGCAGTCGTTACGTTTCTAGGAGAATCGTATTACCTACTCCCAACAGAGGAGGGAGGAGAGAGGAGGGAGACTACGTTTAGACAAATTTTCCAAAAATCTCCGTCTTTATCTCTGCGAAAACGAAGCAAAATATTTTAATCCGCACTAGCGTTTTCGTATCGTTCTCACCTATCCACAATAAAACGCTCGAAAACGTTGAAAACCACTGGGACTCACTCAGCTTGTACAGGGAAGCGCGCGATCCATCCTGAAATTTTCTTTCAATTCCTCAGGTATTTTCACACTGTCCTAAACATTACTGCTGCGTGGCACAACATTTATTGTACTCTTTATATTGTGATTGCCGGGAATAACCACCTTTGTGGCTCATGACTTGCTCCCGTCTGGCCAGTCAGGTCAGTCAGTAGAGCAAGAATTGATCTAATCCGCACTGGCCGTGGGTTCGACTCCCCACGAGCTCTAAAAATTGTTTTAATTGTCTCGTGTGGCTTCCTATTTCTTACCAGGAAATTCATGGGTTTGCCAAGATAAGAGCCGCAGTATCCCCCACACCAGTCAAAAAGAGATTCTATTTTCTCTCTATCTGTCTATCTTTTCGTTTTTTGTGGTATTGGATGCTGGAAACCATTTACGGTTACCGCATACCTTTACAGGTGTCCCGTGTCCAAGTGATGTAGTGCGTCCGGTCTAAACTGTAGATACCTTAACCCCTATATCAAATTAAAGCTTATAAAGCTGGATATCAAACTATACCAAGAATTTTGAAATAAATTCAATTGTCGAATTTTACTCGTTTTACTCGAATCAATTTTTTCACTTGAAGGGGACACTTTAAAGAGCTAAAAATCAAAGGGAATTTGTTTGTTGACTTCACATTTTGACACTAGCTAGTTTAACAAATAAACAGCAAAAACGTGTCTGCGAATTCTTTTCTCTCGACAGATTTTTTCTAGAAAAGCAATTTTTGTACGATCGCTCCACACTTTTTTAAATCCTAATTTCGAAAATTTTCTGTAACAGGACTACATGCTGTCCAATTTGGAAATAATTGGATGAGAAAAATTCCGAGGACTGCCAAATTGGACGAGGCCGTAGGCCGAGTCCAATTTGGCAGTCCGGGGAATTTTTTGAATCCAATTATTTCCAAATTGGACAGCATGTAGTCCTATTATCTATTAATTATATTGTGTATTATTTAAGGGTAAAAAATAATGCTGATTTTATCAGAAATATATTATTATTTCAAAATATCTTCGGTATCCAAATTAATAGTTAATTTGGATCGGTATCCAAATTAACAAATAATACAATGGTTGCTTAAATGGGATTTCTGACTAGCAATATAATTATCACTGTAATTGAATATGGAAAAAAGCAGATACGTTTTTTTAGCTCTTTGGGTCCGGAAACTGAGGAGCAATTTAAATAAGCGAAAAACAAAATTTGCATTGACTTGTAGCTTTCAAAAGGTGATCCGGACGCTCGCATTTAGAGGTCGGAAAAAATTCGACAATTCGTTTTATTTCAAAATTCTTTGTATAGTTTGATAGCCAGCTCTATAAGCTTTAATTTCATATAGGGGTTAAGGTATCTACAGTTAAACCGGACGCGCTACATCGCTCGGACGTGAGACACCTCTAAAGGTATACGGTAACCTTAACCGATTCTAATAATCATTTGTTCAAAATGTATACGTCGTAATCTTAGTTTTCGCATTTTTATCAACTTATTCACGCCTATAATGCCAGTCCCAGACGAAAACCAATCATTCTTTATCTACGCAGTATTTACACTTTACCACTTTCTATTATAAAATAGCAAAATCCTAATTGCCTTTTCTTCATCGTAAATTAGATTAAACTGCGACTGGTGACTTTTAAATAAAAAAAACTGTGTCTACGATTATTTACTTGAAGACTTGGATAAGGGATAAAAAATCCTTATGGGAAGAACTTCGGAAAACAGGTTTAAGCCTAAGAGTGTCTCAAACATTCAATAATAGCATATGGTGTAGAAACCTAATGAGGTTAGTTCCATATTGCTAGGCGAAGATCTATCCTAAAAATTGTCAGCCATTGTTGAAGCTTATCACTGTTTTCTGTGGTGTAAATTATTAAAAATAGATTCGACGTTCATTTCACAAGGACTCAAAATTAAAGTAGTCCATCTACCAATATGATCTTAAAACGTGCTCCCGGCAGGCGACCAATGAACTGGCAAAAACCTTTTGAAAGAAGAAAACCTGACTCTCAAAATCATCGTTGTGGGAATCGTATGCTACATGCTCAAGGATTTCAGAATTTTCCAGAAGATTCAAGGTAATGTCCTGCTTAACTCTCTCTATTTGTTTCATTGGTTTCGTATAAATGATGCAGGAATAAAAAGAAGAATAAGAATGATGTATTATTCATTAATGACACAGGCAAACTCAGAAAAAGAAATTCCGAGTGCTCCTACCAAAGTTCAAAAACTGGCAAACGGTTTTTTTTTTCTTGCAGTTTCAACCCATAACGATAGCAACATCCCCTACATAAACGAGGTTAGAGCAACTACAACCACCGTAACCAGAGAGTAGTTGATTAGTAAGTTGCCTTCAAGATCAGTGACTATTGTTGGGACCTATAGTAGCTGTAAATAGTTTTATTCTTAATATTTTGGCTTGATGTATATTTTATAGCTCTTGGTTTCATTTGTATTTTTTCCTTTGCAAGGTCCCCTGTTGATAGCAGTTGCTTTAGCTCCCGAAAGGCTTACCCTGTATCAAAAAAAGGGGTCAGTTTGTCGGTCAGAAACTTTTCTTTTCTATTTTTCTGTTTTAGGCCAAATTTTGCTTTCTTAGGCCAAACTGACATGAAAACAGGGACAATTTTTTTTGGTTTAAACCTTTGGCCACGTGGTTCTGATAGTCAAGAGATTGAGTAACCCGTCTAACGTGGCCAAGAATTATGTTTTTGAAACCGTGTGGGTTCCCTATCTACCTGCTTGAGCCGCTACATCTTTCCACATACTTTTCTAAACGTAATTCGTCTATAAGTCAGTTTTTCGAGGATTTCGACAAGGCAACAAGCATTGTTTTCACTTGGGCTAGAAAGCTTGGCGACCAGGCTTGTTATGTGTTGAAGAGGTACTGAACCACTTGGAATCTTCCGCACTAGAATAATAGAACGGTCCCACTTTCAGAAACATGCAGCTAATAAAGCGACACGATTTCTTGAGTATTTTAAACAAAGGATGAAGCTTATCTTCAATGATAAGCAGTTATAAATATCTTGCTGTTTATGTAGATGGCGCTCTGACGTTGATAACCATTCAGATATGCAAGAAGGTCTATCCCAAGTTTCGCTTGTTGAACATCATCATCATCATCATCATCATCATCATCATCATCATCATTATCATCATCATCATCATCATCATCATCACTATTATTATTATTATTATTATTATTATTATTATTATTATTATTATTATTATTATTACTAGTAATAATCAAAGATTAGGGAGTGCATTCAATGATCTCGATACCAAGTTCTCTCTCCTTTGCCAAATTGGTGATGATGTCATCCGCCCTTGCAAAATCTGTGGGGATGCCAGATACGCGTCCCAAGATCCATTCGTTTAATGCTGTCCCATTCAATCTCGACTCCAAGTAAGAAATGGTGAACGTGCAGCGTGCAGCTATCGAGTTATGGATGCACGCGGGGCCGGGGTTGCTAAGCACGAAAGAAGCGTGAAAGTTGCTCGAGGCGTAGCCTCTCTAGATTCTTGAGTACTTAGCAAACCTCCCAAGTGCATCCATAACTCGATGGTTGCACAGCTGTGGCGTTTACCATTTCTTTCATAACATATATTAATCTGGAGGTTTTCTTAATTACGATACTGGTGTCATTCTTATATGCTAGCAAAATCTGACACAATATATGACTTATTTTGCAATCATCTCTCCGTTTCTCATACTAAAATCTCAGAGCCAAACCTTTTCAAAAGAGTATAGGCGACAGAAATTTAGCGATAAATACGCCTTAAAAGAAATTTACAAGGTTTTTAACTGTACTCACTGTTAATGACTCAAACTTCTGCAAGGCTGATCGGATTGCGTAGAAAACTTCACACGACAGCGACATGATAGAGACCAAACCGAGAATCAACAGAATGCGGCAACTGTGGACAGCTGTTTCGAGCTGGTTGGCTTTCGTCGACACGGTGTGGCACAGCAAAAAGTAGAACAACCAACGCGAGTCGAGTGGTCTACCAAATGCACGTGGTAGTGATTTCGGATTGGCCCAAATTCAGACATCCGTCCACTCATAGCACGTGACTAAAAACAATGAACAAGAGAACTGAAATGTCACGTTGTGAATTGCTGTCGCAGACCATGTACTTGTGAAGTACTTTTGCTTTATTCATTTAACTCGTTGCGACAGCGACATGATATTTATTCCGTGGACGTAAGATGTGCGCATTTTTTTAATAAAACTTTTTTTTTTACCCGAAATAATCAAAACAGATAAAACCTCGCAGTCAATAGGACAACAATAAATCAGTCTGCAATAGAATTATCAAGTAATCTTTATTCTATTTAAAATTCCACCAAAATAGTCAACACACGGAAAAATCATTGATAAAAGTATTTTAGTCTTGTTCACTTGTCTTGT
The DNA here is from genome assembly GCF_977016875.1 of Pavona decussata. Lineage (NCBI taxonomy): Eukaryota > Metazoa > Cnidaria > Anthozoa > Scleractinia > Agariciidae > Pavona > Pavona decussata. The sequence continues at coordinate 1,982,292 of NW_028145674.1, forward strand.
GAAGATTGCTTTCAATAATTTTGACAGATCCTCCGGGAATAAGATCTCAAATGAGCCAACGATTTCAACCTCTAATCAGTAAATCTTCATGGAATCAAACAAGCGAGGACGCCGAGAAACCAAGCTCACATCAGCGTGCAACCCACGCGCAAATGGATGATGCGTATCAGCCAATCAGAGCGCGCGCTTTACTGACGCTAATTATGGAGCAATTTGATCGAACCACTTCCTTTATATCATGTTTACAATTTATCACATCACATTTTTAAATTGTCTGATTCTATTTTCTTTTCTTATAGTGATATATCTCATATTTTTTAGTTGTTTTGCAAGACCTAATAGCCCCGTTTCACTTTCCTTAAATATGGTTTGTTACAAATGTTTTGGGTAGAGCTGATTGATAAAATTGTGAAGTGTCGTATCAATGTATTGTTCGAATTAAAAAAAAAGCTTCGAAACAATTGAAAGCAATTCTTTGTTATACGTAACATAGTGGAAGCACTTTGGTCTATTATACAGCACAATACAATAGTTTTATTCGTACACGAGTAAGGTTAAAGCAAAGCCGCCTGTAGCGTCGTGATAAAAAACAGACCGAGATAAAAATTTTAGTTATTAAATATTGACTCTTAAAACTTGAAAAGACATACGGCATCTTGGGAAAACGTTTCGGACAATTAATATCCTAAAATAAGAAAAGAATGTAGTCGTTCACCGCGTATGTGACGTACGTACTGTAATGACACAGTAACATATTTTTCCAACAGCAATGCATTATCATATTCACATGGTTGAAAAATGATAAATTATGACAGATACGTAAGTCCCCCCGGTAGTGTACGTCCATAAAATGAGGGTCCCCCAATGATAAGAGGTACTTACAAGCGTTGTCCAATGCAAGATTAGCTAGCGACCGACCATCGGCTGCCCGATCAATCCGAACGTACTGCGAGATGCAGCAAGAAACAATTAGGACTCCAAGTGCGTAATTCGGTGAAGGGATTCTGATTACTCAGGCTGTGGCAATCGTACAATTTATGGTATAATGCACTCCCAGTAACTCAACAAGGGCAGGTAGTGCTTCCTGTACTTCCCGTAATTATAAAAAAAATACTTAAGATGGCAACGACGGTAATGGACTAACAATTGAGAACAAGTGAGGGACAATGACGACGTTCTCTAAAGATATGAATATTCAGTTTTATCACTTTCTGTCCTTATTTCACATCCCATAACTTGGACAATATTTCTGAAATAACAGCAGGCGTATTGGCTTTTATGTTTGGAAATGTCAGCAAAGATGCAGCCAAATATACGAATTATATAAAAGCCCTTCTTTTTCGTTTCTGTTTTTGGTAATAAAAAAAAAACTGTTTGTACAGATTAGAAACTTTTTAAATTAACATATAATTTATACTCTCCCGACAGCATGTACGTGATCTGTCATAAAAACTATATGTATGCACTACTTTGAAAGAGAGCCATTTAATTTTAAAATTAATTCTTTCAACAATATACTTTTTTTCTACTGGAGAATAATTCCATTTTGTAAAATTCAATTCGGACGACAGGGAAGAAGCGTCTTTTGAAGTTAGCCATAACAGCAGGATAGGCGCCATAACTGTGATTAACTAAAAGATAACTTTTCCTATTTTGTTGCAGACTACCAGGGCTAATGCAAGTCTTATTAATAATTAATTTTGAAAAATTATTTTTCCATCATTAAAGACTTTTTTTCTTGTGAAATAATGGAAGATGCTTATAGTTTTTAGTACCTCCAACAAGTCAAAGAAAAAGCCAACCAGACGATGGACACCGTCAGATTCAACATTACGTGTAGATTTCATTTTCGGAAAGTAAAACGTGCTTGAAAGTTTTAAATACCTATTGTTTGATCACACTAGCTGACCTATTGGCACATTGTTCCATGCTTCCTTTAAAATTTGTTTAGCTAGGCAACATTTCTTGCTATCACGTTAGTCTAACAGTGTCGTGTGCTGGGTTCCATTTGTGTTTGAAGCACGCTTTCGTCTGCCGGATTCAGGAAAGGCCAGGTACCTCATTTTCAAAGATTTATCTGATTACTAAACATGCTTGCAATTTGTTAATACTGGACGAGATAGCAAAAAGCATTTTCAGTCCCTAATAACATTTCCAGTTCAAAATGGTGAGCAATAAACATAACAACAAAGCGTCGATCGATTTTTTGAAATATGAGAACAAAATTAGAATTCAAAATAACATTAAAATTAAAATTCGTCTGGAACAAAATTAGGGTATACTACACAAACTGAAAGGAACGCCTTAAATTTAGCTGTTAACTGTTTTTATCTTGAATAGACCCATTTCAATATATTAATATATTGATTTTGGCCACGAGGGTTCTGGGAATAAAACAACAGAAATTCCATTGAGGCTCTTCTCCAATTTTTAACAGGCCTCTTCTCGTGAACAAGCCGCAATTTTAATTTGGCCGGGTGAAAATGGCGCAGAAAACCAATGGCAAATATTTTTTGGTATGAAATTTATTTTGGAGATATTTTTTTCTGAAAGAGCGCTTATTAAAATTTATCACTGAAAACATTTTTAATAAAAGATAACAACCTTTTTTTGATAATGATAACAAGAACAAGTGATGACGATGATATCAACATACTGATTGGCAGGACTTAAAACGAACTCTAGCCTGTAGGCAATTATACCATTACCGCAGGCATTTTGGGGGCTTCACAGGCATGTTATTTTAATAGTTTTTGAATAATTTTTTAACGAAAAAAGATCTCGTGTCTGCAAGTTTAGAAAATCAGCAGATCAGGCACCATATTTCTTGAACTGAAAATGGTTTCCGGGAAAAAAGGACCATCAGTTGTTTTTTTGACTGACTTATATTAATACCGTTTTGACAAGTTTACATCTTGTGCCTCAGGCTACTCCAGCTTTAAAACCGATATCAGTTTGTTTAAACAAAAAAACAACAACACTTGTTTCCTCGTAAAACATGAACAGGAAGACGCTTCTGTAGATTGTAACGTCCGCAACGGCGCCTATGATGAGCCGGATTCGTTATCAAAAATACTTTGCGCAAATATGGGCTGCAATTAAGAAACCGCAACTGACATTTACGCATCAATGTATAATTAAAGTGGCCGACCATTGGCAACGCGTCATTAATTGCCTTTGGAACCTTCAGTTTAATCTAACAACATTATTACTTTCAAGTTCTCCCGGCCGACCTGAATGATCCACTGTTTCCCTTTCGTAAGGATTCTGCAAGCTAGTGTAAGTACATAACTATAGTAGATGGCAGTGTAACTATTAACTTTGCAGACTCTGATAAGGCATCATGGCCCGTTAAAACGGTTTCAGCATTTGCTTCAACAGTTGTTGAACCAAATGTCGGGGGCATTTGAACGGGTCTTTCAACATTGTTGAAGGCTTACAAAAAAGGTTGAAAGCTTGTTGAAAGTGTATTGAATCAAATCAGTGAACTGGTTTAAACTTTCAGTCAACATCGCAACATTTTTTTTGTTCTTGAAAATGTTCAATGGTGTTGAAACCGTTTGAACACTCTCACTCTGTTCATCCAACAGTTTGCCCAGCATCCGTTTAACTTTTGTTGAACGAATGGGCAAATGGCGAAACCGTTTAAACGGGACCGTGGACAAACTGAGACCTGGTCGGTCTCGACCTCATTACTTTAAAATTGCTCAAAGATGAAACTGGACGAATAAAATGCTCAAAACTTTGGAAGCGCTTCTAACGGTTTCCACATTAAGAGCATCATTTCGAATGAAATCACTGACTTTCGCGTTCAAAGTGAATGTTTGATATCCATGTAGGATCATAACAGGTTTTCAAAATTATCACCTCCCCCCGATAAATTTTACATACAACAGGGAGTTCAAGGACTGTTGACTTTTTCTAAAGAAATATTATACCATTTTTAAAAACTAGCACTTTCTTTCTAGTGTTGTCAGCAGAGTTCAAGGTATACAGTCGTTGTTGGGGTCGATTCTTGATCCTATAGATTTTGTTAACTTCAACACAAGAGATGAGCACTTAGTTATTTTTTTAAAGAAACACATGATAAACGGTACTCGGGTTTTTATATGATATTCAACGATTGCGAGCGCGATGTGTACCCATCACTAGCTTTAAAATTTCCGTGCAGTTCATAACCAATTGTTGGGGATATCTAGCAATCGCCGACGAATGAGATTAGAGAATTCGGCCAACAATAGTGCAATAAAGGACATAGCAATTTGCCAAACTTCTGATCATCGGTTGATTTAATACATCCGGTTCCTTGAGATCAGTTTGATGTGCTAGCCGTGTTGTTTTGGATTACGTAATTCTTATTTATTTGGATCCAGTTCGATGCTTAGTTGGGGATGTCAGACAATAGATTAGTGAGAAAAAGGCGCCGTCAATTTGGCATCTGGATGCCTTATTGAAATTTTCTATTAATCGTGTTTTTTTACTTACAACAGTTGTTGATAATCCTGTTGATAACTAATCCAACGTTTGTCAAAGATATTCGTTAATTATAGATAAAGGCATAACGTTATTTGTATAAGATTACGCTCGTGAGCAGGGACGAGCAAACGACAATGAAATGAAATATGTATTTCAAATATTATCTGCGAACCTCGGATGAAAGATAAAATAGGGAAAGCACATCGCAACTTCAGGCTGTCAAACCTCCTTTTCGCCAATGTTTAACATGCCCGTGAAACTGCGATGGTCTTTATCTATAATTCTAATCTTTCATTCTGTGTATTCGCAGATTTCATACATATTCATTGCCATGAATTCATTAGCTACCAGTTTGCCTTATAGCTCAGTTGGTAGAGCCGTGCACGCGTGATCAAGGGTTTGCATCTCGTTCAACAAACCGTCAGAAGTTTTTCAGCTATTCTTTCCGGAATTGCGATCGTCTTTTACCTAGCATTTAATGGATCATGCTTACGTTGCTGCTCGTTCACTCATTCAAGCGCCTTCATATTGGATAACCTTCAAGCAGCCGTTAAATATTGGATTTTCCTAATCGTCTTTTCCCAAAAAATGGCTATTTTTAAAAGGCAATGAAAAACATTTACTAGGTATTAATAGATGATTTGGATAACTGAACAAAAACAATGTTCGTCTTCAAATCCTACGTCTTGATGTCACGGATGGAGGATAATTTCATTTCGCCTCGCCAAGGTCACTGTCGCTCGTCATGATAAAATGGCAAGCTCATTAACATGTTAAAAATATGTTGCAGTGGAGTAAGGTGTAAGGCTTTGAATGGAGTATTCAGCTGCGCCCGTAGAGGATATTCCATGTCGGGTAAAATAAACAATGTGTCCCCTGCTGGTGTACGGGAATCAGTATTAGATGCATCTCAGGCAAAAGGCCAGAATCTGCTAACATTCCACTATCGTAGCGTTTGACGTTTGGGGCAACCACTGGTTGAAATTTAGAGCATAGGTACGTTTATGGCTTTTCAAATATAAAGTCCTTTGTTATATGGCTAAAGTTTTTCCCTCCAAAGCGCACCCATTCATCCGCAAATTCATAGTGACATGTCATTCAACAATAGACCTGTTTGCCGCCAAAAGCTCATGAGCCTGCAACATTGCGAAAGCTATCACTTAAGGGGGTAACAGTGAACTGTTTGCCGCGAATGTTGACCGCTTTTGGACGTGAACAGAGCGCAAGTGAGGGTAGTATGATTCAGCATGTTTTTCAAAGTTTTACCTATAATTTTTGTCAGAAAATGGACCCTGTTCTATCTCTCTTTTGTTTTATACAACAAATACACTTTTAAATTACTGGTCAAGTGAGTGTGCCAAAAACTGGATATAATTATCAACCATTTCCCATTTTAAATTCCCCCCGCGCACCACCATTTTGGATTCGTCACGCCATACGGTGGTTATGAGTGTTAGTGGTTGTTGTGATGAGAGGTTCTGGAAGTGGTGGTGGTAATATGAGTGATAGAGGTGGTGCCTGGTGGTAATGAGTGGTAGTGGTGGTGGTTATGAGAGGTAGTGGTAGTGGTAGTGAGAGGTAGTGTTGATAGTAATGGAATTGGTAATGAGTGGAAGAGTTGTTCATTGTGGTGGTGGTCGTCATAATGTGTTAAATTCTTTTGCGTGCATGCTTCAAGGTAAGTTATGCAGTTTCAATGTAGTTTATTATTCTGGAAAGGTGTTATAGCGTCAGTTGTAAAATGTAGGATCGTAGTCGACATCTCAAGTATTAAAAGGCTTTTCTTCCGAGTTTACAACGTCTTTCTGTGCTGTTATAACATGGTGGCAGGGTGTGTTTAAGTCTGTGTTCTTCGTCGACAACGTAAACCGTCTACGATGCCAGGAGATGAAGGAAATTCCGGTTTAAGCCTTGGTGCAACGGCTCAGCCTCAAACGTCGCAATCGGCAGTGTTTCACCAGATTTTTTATCGCCCCAGCATTTAGATTTGAGGGCTACAGGAGAAATCGCTGAGAATTGGAAATTGTGGAAAGAGAAGTACAACAATTATTTCGTCATTTCTCGGTTAGAAAGGGAAAGTCCAGAGTATCAGCTCGCAATGTTCAAGCACGCAATCGGCGACGATGGTCTCAAGGTGATCAAAACTTTCAGTTATTCCGATAAGGAGAATGCGAACGACTTTCGTGTAGATGGAAAGGCATTGCATCGGTGAAGTAAACGAAATTTATGAGAGATACTGTTTCAACAAGAGGGACAAGCTTCCAACGGAAACGGTTGACAATTTCGTCGCTGAACTGAAGACCTTGGCAAAGACCTGCAATTTTTTCGATTGTTTGCGCGACAGTCTCATACGTGATCGTATCGTATTGGGAATCAAAAGCAAGGAAACCACTAAAAAGCTTCTTAGGATAAGAGACCCTACCTTGAATAAATACGTTGATGTATGTCGGAGCGAAGAGGTTACCGCGATGTGAATGAAGTCGCTCTCTGAGTCAGTTAACAGCGTTAATCAAGTCAAGTCGAGGAAAACAAAATCGGATAAAATTTCAGATAGAAAGTCGAAAGCGCAATCGAAGAAGATTTCTTGTAAGTTTTGCGGATATGAGCATCCACCCCGAAAGAAGGATTGTCCGGCGTGGGGGAAAGTGTGCAAACAGTGTAATGAAAAGAATCACTTTGCCAAGAAATGCACTAGGAAAACATCCGTTTACAATATTGAAAGCGAAGAAGAGCTTGAAGAGATCAGTGTTGTGAGGATCCAAGCTCTGAGAGAAAGAGCTGTATTCGCCGAGATGTTGGTCAGGCAGCAACCAATACGATTCCAAATAGATTGTGGTGCAAGCGCGAACATCTTACCTCTCAGATATGCCGAAGGCGATGAGCTCGCTCCGTGTTCGCAAACTTTGGTTATGTGGAATTGTACCAAGGTTAAGCCCGTTGGCACCTGTGCTATGTTAGTCGTAAATCCCAGGAACAATGAGAAGTTCAAGGTCAGGTTCATGATCGTTAAAGAAAATCTGACACCTTTGCTTGGTTTAAACACAACGGAGAAGATGAAGTTGTTGACTATTCACAAGGAGAATTTCGTGCATGATGTGGGGAGGGTGAGCGGTGGTTTGATAGACAAGTATCCAGATGTTTTCGATAAGGCGGGCCTTGGAACACTTCCTGGAAAAGTGCATCTCCGAGTTGATCCTGACGCTAAGCCTGTAATTCTTCCGGCCTGGAAAGTGCCTGTGCCTATTCGGGTGAGGTTTAAGGAGGAGCTAAAAAGGCTGGAAGGTCTCAAGTCATTGCTCCTGTAGAAGAACGTACCGAGTGGGTTAGCCAGATAGCGGTTGCTGTAAAAAAAGTCTGGTGAGCTGCGTTTTTGCATCGATCCGAACCTCTAAATGTTGCTTTAAAGAGAGAACACTACCAAATCCCTGTCATTGGTGATCTGCTGCCTGATCTCACAGATGCACGTGTGTTCACCAAAGTCGATTTAGCGTCAGCCTTTTGGCATTTGGAGCTGAATCATGAATCTAGCATGCTCACAACCTTCGTTACGCCATGTGGGAGGTATCGTTGGCTTCGTTTACCCTTTGGTCTCAGCGTTTCGGGTGAGATATTTCAGAAGCGTCTCCACCAAGAGCTAAATGGTCTTCCTGGTGTTAAGTGTATCGCAGATGATGTTCTGATCCATGGTACGAATGAGACCGATCATGACAGCAATCTGAAGCTAGAATTTAAGTGTAAGGAGGTTCCATTCCATGGACGTTTGCTAACCACCGTGGGCCTAAAATAAGATCCTGGGAAAGTAAGGGCGATCGTGGAGATACCACGCCCAGAGAAGCGAGACGACATACTCCGGCTAAATGGAATAGTTAACGACCTTAGTCACTTTCTTCCGCATTTGTCAGATGTTATGAAGCCTCATCTTACCCATAAAGATGCGGTGTGGTGTTGGGATGACCTGCAAGAAAAAGCATGGAATGATGTCAAGAGTCTCATTGTATCTGCACCCGTTTAGGCGTACTATTTGTCCGGTGAAGTCCTTGAAATCCAGTGTGATAGCAGTCAAAGTGGTCTGGGAGCAACCTTAATGCAAAACGGACATCCCATTGCGTACCCTTGTAGAGCTTAGACAGAAGTTGAATCCCGCTATGCACAGATTGAGAACATGTAAGTTATGCAGTTTCAGTGTAATTTGTTATTCTGGAAAGGTGTTATAGCGTCAGGTGTAAAATGTAGGATTGTAGTCAACATCTCAAGTATTAAAAGGCTTTTCTTCCGAGTTTACAACGTTTTCGTGTGTTGTTATAACAGTGGTGGTGGTACTGAGTGAAAGTGGTCTACCGGCGGTGGTGGTGGTGGTGGTGGTAGTATTAGGGACCTCAAGCAACCCTGGACGGCGAGCACGAGGACGGCAACCCATGACGAGGGGGAATGGGGCTAGAACGCCGTCCTTTGGCGCGCAAAGTTTAAACTTAAGCAAGCAGAGGTCGCGTCGGTCAGGTTTCGCTTCACTATGGCCTCTTTTAGAGATGCGAGAAACTTGTTAACGGCGGCGCTGTGCGATGATTTGATTTCAGAAGACGAGTATTTACTTCTTTCTGATCTGAACCGTTCCAAAAACCTTGATTTGCCGTACGACGAATTTACATTTGACTTGGATGAGATGGAGAGTTCAGAGTGTGTTGCCGAGTTTAGAGTCAATAAACATGACCTGCCTGCTTTAGCTGAAGCCCTTCAGATTCCAGATGTGTTCAAGTGCCGACAGCGTTCCATCAGCGATGGTATGGAAGGCCTTCGCATGCTTCTGAGGAGACTTGCTTACCCATGTCGATACTCGGATATGATAGCGCGCTTTGGAAGACCCACACGGGTACTAAGCATGATTACCAACGAGGTGATAGATTACATTTACAACAATCACAGCCACCGAATCATGCAATGGAATCCCACTATTTTACAGCCAGCGCAACTTCAAGAATACGCAAATGCAATCCACGTAAAGGGAGCGGCCCTTGATAATTGTTTTGGCTTCATAGATGGCACTGTGAGGCCAATTAGCCGACCAGGAGAACATCAGCGAATTGTATACATCGGGCATAAACGCGTGCATGGTTTGAAGTTTCAGTCTGTGGCTCTTCCAAACGGTCTGATTGCCAACATGTATGGACCCGTGGGTGAGTATCTTGTTTTAATACGATTTATCATCAAAGAAAAGCTGCATTTTCCGCAGAAGCTTCCTATCGGAGAGCTATTATAGAGCCGAGGTTTGATTTTCGACGGTAACGTACATAGAAAAATATAAATTGCCGGGAAAGTTATTAGTTTCCTTTTTTTAGAGACAATTATCTTATCAACTTTTGTTTTCAGAGGGCCGAAAGCATGATGCTGGGATGCTTGCAGACTCTGGGTGGGTTGCTTCATCAGTTGCAGCTACATGCTGTATCTCCCCTCGATCAACCCATGTGTATCTACGGAGATCCAGCATACCCTCTAAGAGTGCAACTTCAAGCCCCATACAGAAATGCTATCTTGACGGCTGACATGCAAGCATTCAACACCTCCATGAGTGAAGTGAGAGTTGCAGTGGAGTGGCTCTTTGGGGACATAGTGAACTATTTCAAGTTTATAGATTACAAGAAAAACCTTAAAATTGGCCTCAGCAGTGTTGGAAAAATGTATCTAGTTTGTGCTATACTGAGAAACGCACTTACATGTCTTTACGGCAACGCTACATCTGAGTTCTTTCACCTTGATCCTTCAACACTAGCAGACTACTTTATTTGAAAAACTGTGTGAATTTGTGTACAAATTTTCAAAGCTTCAAAAGTTCTTACATGCGGTCAGATCACAATAGTAGGATCATTGTTCACAACTACAACCTCAACTGAACAGCCCATATAAAACTATTAAGTACAACGAGCTGTACATATTAAACGACAACAAGTTTTAACGGAGACAATTTATCAGTCTGCAAGTTTATAAATGCACGGAATGTCTATTTGTTTACAAATTTAGACATATGAAGCATCATAGCATTATTTTGCTGTTGCATCATCCTCATCATTTCCAGTTGTTGTTGTTGTTGAATGCTTGGCAGATTTTCTTGTTCTTTCTGTTTTATTCGCAACTCCTCTTGTCGAAACTGGTAATCCCTCTGTGATTTTTCTCTTAGGAATTCTACAGTTTCTCCTCCGTTTCTTCGTGTTTTCTTAGGTTTGACAGCACAGCCCTCTTCGGCGTTCTTGTTCTTTTTCGTTTCGCTTAATTTTTCCGTCGCTCTGAGCCTTATTTCTTCCGCAACTAGCTTTATCTGCTTCAGCTTTTTTCTTCGTGTTCTCCTTTCCTTTCAGTTGTTCCCCTTCTGAGGCCTCCCATTTCTCATAAATTTCCACCATGGCCTTATCAACTTCGGTATCTTCGACTTCAATGCCAGACGCCCGCTGCTCGGTTTTCATTTTTGTTTTGAACTTTGAAAGCAGAAGCTGGAAATGCTCTCGGATCGATCGCTTTGAGACTTTAAACTTTAGATCCTTGATGTTGTTGAGTCTTTCGGCTATTTCGTCCCATACCTTCCCTCTCTCCAATGTTCGAGGTTTGAATTTATAGGGCTCGCTAACTAGGATTTCTCGGCACAAAATAACATCGTGGTTTTCTGTCCACTCCCTGATATTTGACCTATAAATTGAAATAAAATGAAGTTAGCGAGATAAAATCGCTCACAAATAAATTGAGCTTTTCATGTTCAAGGTTACTTAAATAATCCTATCAGCTTTGTTTTGAAAATCGGGTACATTTCGGAGAAAGCCGAGGTAAATGCCATGAAAAGAAAAGATATATTTACCCATTTTTAGCAATGGCGGGAACTTCACTTCCAGGATTCGCCATAGTCGCTGTGAATTTGCGTTTTTGCACTGGAAAGAAGAAAGAAAGAATCAATAGCTTTTCCTTATGCGACCTAATATCGGTAGTTTAGAATATAATCCAGATTAGGCTTGGAAAAGACACGGATTTCAAAGTTAACATTTAAAAACAAACTCACGTTCTCGAGACACCGCCAAACTGGTGAAAACGACCGCCGCGACGTCAGGTGGACGGCTCGACTATTATGCAAATTGCAGTCAACAACGCAATCTTGACTTCCGGTTGACCTCCTCTGGATCGCCGTCCAGGGTTGCTTAAGGTCGGTATTGAGTGGTAGTAGTGGTGGTGGTGCTGATAGTATTATAATGAGTGGTAGTAGTGATGGTGGTGCTCATAATGATGGTTATTACTAGTAGTGGTAGTGATGGTGGTAATAAGTAGTAGTGCTGTAAATGAAAATGGTAGTGGGGGTGATAAGGAGTCTTACGAGTGCAATTGGTAGTGGTGGTGGTGGTGGTGGTAGTGGTGGTAGAAATGAGTGGTAGCAGTGGGTATGGCGCTGTTGGAGGTGGTAATAAGTGGAAGTAGTGTACTGGTAACGTTGTTGGTAGTGAAAATGAGTGGTACTGGTGTATTGATGATACCGTTGGTGCTGTTCATGAGTTGTAGTGGTGTACTGTTGATGCTGTTAGTGGTTGTAATGAGTGGTAGATGTGTACTGGTGACGCTGGTAATGGTGTTAGTGAGTGATAGTGTGAATTGTGAAGCTGTTTGTGGTGGTAATAAGTGGTAGTGGTGTACTCATGAGACTGTTGGTAGTGGTAATGAGTGGTAGTGGTGTACTGGTGATGCTGTTGGTGGTGGTAATGACTGGAAGTGGTGTACTGGTGATGCTGTCGGTGGAGGTAATGAGTGGCAGTGGTGTACTGGTGACGCTGTTGGTGGTGGTAATGACTGGAAGTGGTGTACTGGTGATGCTGTGGCTGGTGGTAATGAGTAGTAGTGGTGCACTGGTGATGCTGTCGGTAGTGGTAATAAGTGGTGATGGTCTACTAGTGATGCTGTTGGTGGTGGTAATGAGTGGAAGTGGTGTACTGGTGATGCTGTTAGTGGTGGTAATGAGTGGAAGTGGTGTACTGCTGACGCTGTTGGTAGGGGTTATGAGTGGTAGTGGTTTACTAGGGATGCTGTTGGTGGTGCTAATGAGTGGTAGTGGTGTACTAGTGATGCTGTTGGTGGTGGTAATGAGTGGAAGTGGTGTACTGGTGATGCTGTTGGTGGTGGTAATGAATGGTAGTGGTGTACTGGTGATGCTGTTGGTGGTAGTTATGAGTGCTAGTGGTTTACTAGGGATGCTGTTGGTGCAAGTAATGAGTGGTAGTGGTGTACTGGTGATGCTGTTGGTGGTAGTAATGAGTGGTAGTGGTGTACTAGTAATGCTGTTGGTGGTGGTAATGAGTGGAAGTGGTGTACTGGTGATGCTGTTGGTGGTGGTAATGAGTGGAAGTGGTGTACTAGTGATGCTGTTGGTGGTGGTAATAAGTAGAAGTGGTGTACTGGTGATGCTGTTAGTGGTAGTAATGAGTGGTAGTGGTTTACTAGGGATGCTGTTGGTGCAAGTAATGAGTGGTAGTGGTGTACTGGTGATCCTGTTGGCGGGGGTAATGAGTGGAAGTGGTGTACTGCTGACGCTGTTGGTGGTGGTAATGGGTGGTAGTGGTTTACTAGGGATGCTGTTGGTGGTGGTAATGAGTGGTAGTGGTGTACTAGTGATGCTGTTGGTGGTGGTAATAAGTGGAAGTGGTGTACTGGTGATGCTGTTGGTGGTGGTAATGAGTGGTAGTGGTGTACTAGTGATGCTGTTGGTGGTGGTAATGAGTGGAAGTGGTGTACGGGTGATGCTGTTGGTGGTGGTAATGAATGGTAGTGGTGTACTAGGGATGCTGTTGGCGGTAGTAATGAGTGGTAGTGGTGTACTAGTGATGCTGTTGGTGGTGGTAATGAGTGGAAGTGGTGTACTGGTGATGCTGTTGGTGGTGGTAATGAGTGGTAGTGGTGTACTGGTGATGCTGTTGGTGGTGGTTATGAGTGGAAGTGGTGTACTGGTGACGCTGTTGGTGGTGGTAATGAGTGGAAGTGGTGTACTGGTGATGCTGTTGGTGGTGGTATTGAGTGGTAGTGGTGTACTAGTGATGCTGTTGGTGGTGGTAATGAGTGGAAGTGGTGTACGGGTGATGCTGTTGGTGGTGGTAATGAATGGTAGTGGTGTACTAGGGATGCTGTTGGCGGTAGTAATGAGTGGTAGTGGTGTACTAGTGATGCTATCGGTGGTGGTAATGAGTGGTAGTGGTTTACTAGGGATGCTGTTGGTGCAAGTAATGAGTGGTAGGGGTGTACTGGTGATGCTGTTAGTGGTGGTAATGAGTGGAAGTGGTGTACTGGTGACGCCGTTGGTGGTGGTAATAAATGGTAGTGGTGTACTAGGGATGCTGTTGGTGGTGGTAATGAGTGGTAGTGGTATACTAGGGATGCTGTTGGTAGTGGTAATCAGTAGTAGTGGTGTACTGGTGTTGATGTTGGTGGTGGTTATGAGTGGTAGTGGTGTACTGGTGATGCTGTTCCTAGGGGTAATGAGTGGTTGTGGTGTACTCATGATACTGTTGGTAGTGGTAATGAGTGGTAGTAATGTTCTGGTGATGCTGTTGGTAGTGGTAATGAGTGGAAGTGGTGTACTGATGACGCTGTTGGTGGTGGCAATGAGTGGCAGTGGTGTACTGGTGATGCTACTGGTGGTGGTAATGAGTGGTAGTGGTGTACTGGTGATGCCATTGGTAGTGGTAATGAGTGGTAGTGGTGTACTCATGATACTGTTGGTAGTGGTAATGAGTGGTAGTGGTGTACTCATGATACTGTTGGTGGTGGTAATGAGTGGTAGTGGTGTACTAGTGATGCCATTGGTAGTGGTAATGAGTGGAAGTGGTGTACTCATGATAGTGTTGGTAGTGGTAATGAGTGGAAGTGGTGTACTGGTGATGCTGTTGGTAGTGGTAATGAGTGGAAGTGGTGTACTGATGACGCTGTTGGTGGTGGCAATGAGTGGCAGTGGTGTACTGGTGATGCTACTGGTGGTGGTAATGAGTGGTAGTGGTGTACTGGTGATGCCATTGGTAGTGGTAATGAGTGGTAGTGGTGTACTCATGATACTGTTGGTAGTGGTAATGAGTGGTAGTGGTGTACTCATGATACTGTTGGTGGTGGTAATGAGTGGTAGTGGTGTACTAGTGATGCCATTGGTAGTGGTAATGAGTGGAAGTGGTGTACTCATGATAGTGTTGGTAGTGGTAATGAGTGGAAGTGGTGTACTGGTGATGCTGTTGGTAGTGGTAATGAGTGGAAGTGGTGTACTGATGACGCTGTTGGTGGTGGCAATGAGTGGCAGTGGTGTACTGGTGATGCTACTGGTGGTGGTAATGAGTGGTAGTGGTGTACTGGTGATGCCATTGGTAGTGGTAATGAGTGGTAGTGGTGTACTCATGATACTGTTGGTAGTGGTAATGAGTGGTAGTGGTGTACTCATGATACTGTTGGTGGTGGTAATGAGTGGTAGTGGTGTACTAGTGATGCCATTGGTAGTGGTAATGAGTGGAAGTGGTGTACTCATGATAGTGTTGGTAGTGGTAATGAGTGGAAGTGGTGTACTGGTGATGCTGCTGGTAGTGGTAATGAGTGGTAGTAATATTCTGGTGATGCTGCTGTTAGTGGTAATAAGTGGTAGTGGTTTAGTAGGGATGCTGTTGGTGGTAGTAATGAGTAGTAGTGGTGTACTGGTGATACTGTTGGGGTGGTAATGAGTGGAATCGGTGTACTAGGGATGATGTTGGTGGTGGTAATGAGTGGTAGTGGTTTACTAGGGATGATGTTGGTACTGGTAATGATTGGTAGTGGTGTACTGGTGATGCTGTCTGTAGTGGTATTGAGTGGTGGTGGTAATGAGTTGAAGTGGTGTACTGGTGATGCTGTTGGTGGTGGTAATGAGTGGTAGTGGTGTACTGGTGATGCTGTTTGTAGTGGTAATGAGTAGTGGTGGTAATGAGTGGTAGTGGTGTACTAGTGATACTGTTGTTAGTGGTAATGAGTGGTAGTGGTGTACTGGTGATGCTGTTGGTAGTGGTAATGAGTGGAAGTGGTGTACTGGTGATGCTATTGTTAGTGGTAATGAGTGGAAGTTGTATACTGGTGATGCTGTTGGTAGTGGTAATGAGTGGTAGTAATGTTCTGGTGATGCTGTTGTTAGTGGTAATAAGTGGTAGTGGTTTAGTAGGGATGCTGTTGGTGGTAGTAATGAGTGGTAGTGGTGTACTGGTGATACTGTTGTTAGTGGTAATGAGTGGTAGTGGTGTACTGGTGATGCTGTTGGTAGTGGTAATGAGTGGAAGTGGTGTACTGGTGATGCTATTGTTAGTGGTAATGAGTGGAAGTTGTATACTGGTGATGCTGTTGGTAGTGGTAATGAGTGGAAGTGGTGTACTGGTGATGCTATTGTTAGTGGTAATGAGTGGAAGTTGTATACTGGTGATGCTGTTGGTAGTGGTAATGAGTGGTAGTAATGTTCTGGTGATGCTGTTGTTAGTGGTAATAAGTGGTAGTGGTTTAGTAGGGATGCTGTTGGTGGTAGTAATGAGTGGTAGTGGTGTACTGGTGATACTGTTGGGGTGGTAATGAGTGGAAGTGGTGTACTAGAGATGATGTTGGTGGTGGCAAGGAGTGGTAGTGGTTTAATAGGGATGATGTTGGTACTGGTAATGAGTGGTAGTTTTGTTCTGGTGATGCTGCTGTTAGTGGTAATAAGTGGTAGTGGTTTAGTAGGGATGCTGTTGGTGGTAGTAATGAGTGGTAGTGGTGTACTGGTGATACTGTTGGGGTGGTAATGAGTGGAATTGGTGTACTAGGGATGATGTTGGTGGTGGTAATGAGTGGTAGTGATTTATTAGGGATGATGTTGGTACTGGTAATGATTGGTAGTGGTGTACTGGTGATGCTGTCTATAGTGGTATTGAGTGGTTGTGGTTATGAGTGGAAGTGGTGTACTGGTGATGCTGTTGGTGGTGGTAATGAGTGGAAGTGGTGTACTGGTGATGCTGTTGGTGGTGGTAATGAGTGGTAGTGGTGTACTGGTGACGCAGTTGGTAGGTGGTAATGAGTGGTAGTAGTTTACTAGGGATGCTGTTGGTAGTGGTGTACTGGTGATGCTGTCTGTAGTGGTATTGAGTGGTGGTGGTAATGAGTGGCAGTGGTGTACTGAGTTGGTGGTGGTAATGAGTGGTAGTGGTGTACTGGTGATGCTGTTTGTAGTGGTAATGAGTAGTGGTGGTAATGAGTGGTGGTGGTGTACTAGTGATACTGTTGTTAGTGGTAATGAGTGGTAGTGGTGTATTGGTGATGCTGTTGTTAGTGGTAATGAGTGGAAGTGGTGTACTGGTGATGCTGTTGGTAGTGATAATGAGTGGTAGTAATGTTCTGGTGATGCTGTTTTTAGTGGTAATAAGTGGTAGTGGTTTAGTAGGGATGCTGTTGGTGGTAGTAATGGGTGGTAGTGGTGTACTGGTGATACTGTTGGGGTGGTAATGAGTGGAAGTGGTGTACTAGAGATGATGTTGGTGGTGGTAATGAGTGGTAGTGGTTTACTAGGGGTGATGTTGGTACTGGTAATGAGTGGTAGTTTTGTTCTGGTGATTCTGCTGTTAGTGGTAATAAGTGGTAGTGGTTTAGTAGGAATGCTGTTGGTGGTAGTAATGAGTGGTAGTGGTGTACTGGTTATACTGTTGGGGTGGTAATGAGTGGAATTGGTGTACTAGGGATGATGTTGGTGGTGGTACTGAGTGGTAGTGGTTTACTAGGGATGATGTTGGTACTGGTAATGAGTGGTAGTGGTGTACTGGTGATGCTGTTGTTAGTGGTAATGAGTGGTAGTGGTGTAGTGGTGACGCAGTTGGTAGGTGGTAATGAGTGGTAGTAGTTTACTAGGGATGCTGTTGGTAGTGGTAATGATTGGTAGTGGTGTACTGGTGATGCTGTCTGTAGTGGTATTGAGTGGTGGTGGTAATGAGTGGCAGTGGTGTACTGGTGATGCTGTTGGTGGTGGTAATGAGTGGTAGTGGTGTACTGGTGATGCTGTTTGTAGTGGTAATGAGTAGTAGTGGTAATGAGTGGTAGTGTTGTACTAGTGATACTGTTGTTAGTGGTAATGAGTGGTAGTGGTGTACTGGTGATGCTGTTGGTAGTGGTAATGAGTGGAAGTGGTGTACTGGTGATGCTGTTGGTAGTGGTAATGAGTGGTAGTAATGTTCTGGTGATGCTGTTTTTAGTGGTAATAAGTGGTAGTGGTTTAGTAGGGATGCTGTTGGTGGTAGTAATGAGTGGTAATGATATACTGGTGATACTGTTGGGTTGGTAATGAGTGGAAGTGGTGTACTAGAGATGATGTTGGTGGTGGTTATGAGTGGTAGTGGTTTACTAGGGATGATGTTGGTACTGGTAATGAGTGGTAGTGGTGTACTGGTGATGCTGTTGGTAGTGGTAATGAGTGGTAGTGGTGTACTGGTGACGCTGTTGATGGTGGTAATGAGTGGTACTGGTGTACTGGTGATGCTGTTGGTGGTGGTAATGAGGGTAGTGCTATACTGGTTATACTGTTGGTGGTGGTAATAAGTGGTAGTTGTGTACTGGTGATGCGTCTAGTGGTGGTTATGAGAGGTAGTGGTGTACTATTGACGCTGTTGGTGGTGGCAGTGAGTAGCAGTACTGGTGGTAGTGGTGCTGGTGGTAATAAGTGGTAGTAGTTGTGGTTGTGGGGATGGTGGGTGTAATGAGTGGTAGTCGAAACACGAAATAGGAAAGGTTAAAAGAGATTTTAAATGCGGTGCTGGCTTAGAATTATGCGTTGCTTTGTGTAGGTTCTTGTTCTCGTGTAAGGATTTCCTCTCTTTAAAAATTAACGCCTCCTGTTGAAATTCTATCTCGGCCTGAGTATATCGAGCGTTCATTAAGCTTTTATCATAATGGTAATGTGGTATTCCTTCCGTATTTCTTTAATTGAACAACCTCCAGGCTTTTGCACATGATATTCAAAATTAACTTTTCTTAAAGGAAACCTCTTTTAAACCGATTTTACCGGGATTAAAAACAACTCGGTGCGTGTTAGAAACGATTGAAGTAATAAAATGTGCAGCATGAAGAGCATTACTGCGAATAAAACCAAAATTTAATCTTTTCTTTTTACAGCAGCTTTTCCCTCTACTGACTTCCTGAAAGTTCCATAAGTTAGCATGTTTACTCCATCTTTTATAGGTCGTTTTTCTTTATCAACCATTTGGGTTGAAAGCTTTTTTCAAAGCACTTTCCTGTAATTAAAATTATCCAAACAATTTTGCTTTCAGACAGTGAATTATTAATCATTGTCATTTTAAGGAAAAATGCAACTTCCTCTTCATCGGCTTACAACCTTCAATTTTTTTTTCAACAATCTACGTTCTGAGGAAGTCGTTGTCAGCGAGTAATTATAATCAATCAATCACGAAAGAATAGACGAAAGTGATTAAACGAAACCTGAAAAGCTATATACTTGCAATATTTTTTTTTCGGCGCCAGAGCACGTTTCGCCGGTGCTAAGTACGTTTTTCCGATTCGAGCAGGGTCATTTAATTGGCTCTTTTTACTGCTGTGAAATTTTTGAAGCCATTTCCAATATTAATATTCTGTAGATCATGTTCCGTCATGCAATTTGGCTTAGCCATCACATGTACATGTAAGGATATGGTCCTGACGATTCTAAATCTCAATCAAATTCGCTGTGACGATGCGCTTTAGATCGCTACGAAACTACAATTAAGCCGCGAATAAAAATATCCAAGATAATTCACTCGACGGTTTTCAGAAAATTCAGCTATTCAAACGGACTAGAGGTAAATTTCGGGAAACCGTAAGATTTTTCTTAAGGTCTATTGTCTCCAACATGCAATGGCTTTCCATGTTTAAAAACAGGGTGACCTTTAAGTTATCATAACAGATTATTTTAGAAAGGATTAATTAAAAGGCAAAACATTTTTTTTTTTTTACAAATTTATTAGATAGAACTGTTTTCATAACAGTCCCAGAGTAATGAAATTTAAAAATCGCTAGCGGTTCTAGTCACAAAGCAAGTAGGTTTCTTTCTAAATAGGGGTCTGAAGACACACTGTCAAACCCAACACAAGCTTCCACACTCGTTTTCTCCCTCCAGCATGTAACTCTGTTTTGATGAAGTCTTGTTCGGTTAATATAATTCTTGCGAGAAGGAAAACGGTCATTGCCACGAACCCGGCCTGACGTTTAATTAATAAACACGAAGTCGTGTTGTTTTTTTTTTGTAATTAATTGGGCGGAGCCACAAGTCAGTATCCTTATTTAATGCATTTTGCGTCAGAGTCGTACATTTAACACCCACGGCTACTCTCAGTTCATTCCATAACCATAATGGACTGTACATAAAAGGAAGTCGTGCTTTCTTTAAAAAGCTAGTTCCCGTTTCAACAGTTTATATCACAGTTGCTACCTCATCCTACTTGAGCCACTCGCTCCTGACTGCTGCAGTCAAAGGTTGGTTGACCAGTTTGTCCATATGCGGCGGCAATGCACTTCTAGTGTAACACATTCAAATTATGAAAGCTACTACAGTTCATTGGCACTTACTGCTGTGCTGTACAAGGGTAATTTTTCAATGTCTACTACTGATGTCCGTTGCAACTAGCCGTTTAAAGGAAAACCGACTGAGCATTACTTTTCTGTTGCTTGTTACGCTGTGTTTTCAAAATATCTCGTCTATGTATAAAATGTGCTTAATCATGGAACACGAACTAGCATTCTAAGTGGAATCAACGGATATAATAGACCTTTTTCATAATAAATTTGAAATTCGCATTTACTTGTGCCTTGAGACCACAAGTCTAGATATGGGCGGCGTTCGAAGTCTTCGAATTCTTTTTCTTTTACTAAAAACAAAAAGAAAAAAAAAAGAGTTATTACAGTTGAATTGAAAAATTTTTGCTCAAAATCTTCTTTTACACTCAGATTATGTTTTGAAAAGACATCTGACTTTATGTTTTGAAATTTCGATTCCGCACTGTTCACATCCTTGACTTCTTTCTCACCTCGTCCGCCATTACTGATGTGACCCTAAAGCAGTCAGTGGCTTTTGGACAAAGGAAGGAGTAACTATCCCTTAAGGCCATTCAGTCAGTCAACGCTACTGAGAAAAAATTTCTGATGTCACTGTTCATTCTTGTGCAATGCGTTTAACAATGATTTTTTCCCCTTCAGTGCTGTTAACGGTTGAAGGCAGCCAATTGAAGGATTACGGTGAGTAGACTCAGCACGTATTATCGCTACTTTAGTTAGGCTGATTACCGTATTCTAACAAGACGGGAAAAGCAGAGAAAAACGATTGAACGCTATAAATTAATTAATCAAGAAATTAATTAATTAATCGTTAAACTAGACATAGAAGACGGGGTAACAGAACACAAGACAGAATCGTTGAACCTCGAATGGAATAAAATAAATTACGCTCCCGGCTAAGTATATCCAGGTCACGCAAGCCATGATTTGCACCGCTTGCGATCAGGAAGTGTTGAAACTCGTCCCTGGATATACCGGTAAGTAGGATTTCGTTCACATGTTCCCTTTTATTGCTCTTGCAACAGATGTGTTTGTATACAATTATTATCCGCTTACTAGCTTGTTAACATGATAAATTGCAATGTCAAGTTGATGTCAAAACACTTGACGTGAAGGCGTTTCTGCATAATTTTAACTTGCTGGCGAAATATTTCATTATGAAACTAACAAAAAAATGTAGAACGTTGCGATCTGCATCAACACTTAAGCCTTACAATGTCAGTCACCCCTTTTCGTTTTCGTTGTTCTGTGTTTAGTTTTTAGATACCCTCTAGCCCAATGCCAAGACTCCTTCCTAGCTTTCTAGGACCAAACACAAAGGTTTTGTAATGGTATCCTTATTGACACGGTCCTATGCGAGGGATCTCAAATATAATATTTTAAAAATATTCCGACTGAAAGAAATTCAGTATCATGGTATAGTCGTGGACCCAGTTGTTCAAATACCGATTAATTAAGTTAATCTTGGATAAACGTGAACTCTGATTGGAGTTTAATTACCGAATAAACATAGATTCTTCCTAAAAAATTTTGTCCCTCAGTTTTGACTTAAACGTTTCTTTACCAGTAGCTTAAAATTAGACTTTAAAATCATTTTTAATAAACAAGATTTTAAAAAAAGTCTGTTAAATTAGCGTTGATCGGCCTTTGAACAACTGGGCGCTGTTGGTTAAGTGAGGTGGTCGCTCCGGTGCCGCCGTTGTTTCGCGTCTGACGACTGCATCCAAAGCATTGTCTTCGTTCTGCTCGACTGCAATGACAGATGCAAATCGAAAGGATTTCGACTTGCATGCGACGACGAGATAGCAACTCGATTTAAAATTAGCATACATTTGGTGAAAACCCCGACGACGTTGGTTACTATAGTATTTTATTAATTAATTTAACTTGACCTTTTTACTATTAGGAACATTTTTACTTTAATTTATTTTGTATTTTTCTTAGGTTATATATTTAGGAGGGCTAGGAGGGCTCCACTGAAAAGCGCCTTGGCGAGTTGGACCCCCTCATTAAATATTATTGTTATTATTATTATTATATAATTTTTTGTAGTTTGACAGTCAATCATAAAAACAGAATGTAACATAAAACAGGGTTTATAATATCATTTGAGGGAATCAAAGCAACGTAACTCGATCTGTGATACCCTGTTTTTCATGTCAGTAGCCAATGTGGCGAAATCAGATTTACTTCAGACTTTCTATTCTTAATTCCGGATTGGGGATCATAAACGATCCGTCATGCAGTCATATATCGTGCTATCCTGAGACACACGAAATTTTATGCACCGCAGCGATACCACGAGAGTGTGTACGTAGCCATTTGCCTTCGTTTTCAGAGAGTTAGTCGCAAAGGCCCGGACTCAAAAACATGTCGAGATATGCGACGCTAAATTGATTAAGCTACAATAGCTTGTCCACCTCAGTTGTAGCAATATTGTTCTCATTCAGCCTGCAGGGAATTATCGCATGGACCTCAATGAACATTTCTTTTACTTTTATAAATATTAATAAAAAAAACGCCATTTGGTAATTAAGGTTAAAGAGTGAGAGCGATTAGGTTTTTAAAGTGTCAATAAGGACTATTTTCAAATTACCCAATATACTGTGTTTACAATCCCTTATTTCAGATAAAGTATCCATAATCTTCGATCAAAACATTTAAAAAACACTATTGAATCCGCCCATGGCAAACGGGTTAAGTGGCTGGCTAATCACAAAAAAAAAAAAATCAAAATAGAGCCTAAGTTTTTAGTAGAGTTTCCGTTTTTCCTAGATTTACGTTACAATATTTGTATGTTCTTACAGACCCCTTTGATGCCGCAGATACGCATTATAGGCTATTTAAAGTGTCTACTTCAATGCCCCTCGGGCTGAAAACACCGCTTATCTACTTTACATTAAATTCCGTCCAGGCCGGCCGTAAGCACGCGATCCACTTTTTAATATAGATAGCATGAAAAATTTGTGACCCATGACAAACGATCAATGGTTGGCTAATCACAAAAAGAAATCAAAACAGAGCATGTAATACATAAATACAAACGTATGTATGTATTACATGTAACAGTCTCAAGAAGCATTGATCTGTATCAGATACCATCGGCAAGAGTTGAGTAGGTTATATTACAGAAGCAATCCGCCCCCAATCCGCATCCGATGTCAAAAGCCTCGTTGTACAGCCCTGCAGTGAATAACACCAAGGATGATAAGCACCTAACAAACGCACCATATATGAATCAGGTAGTATTCTTTTGATGATTTATGAAATGGAAATGATGAGGGAGTTTTCTAGAAGCACATATGTACTAATTAACAGGGCCAGTCATAGTTATTGCAATACAAACAAGATCAAGAACCTGTCGATAAACCATGATAGGTATTCAGATAAGTCGATGTAAGTGAACAGGGCTTTGAATTATCACTTTTGGTGAAAAGTTCAACCGGTTTTGACTTCCATGGGAATGAACAAAAGCATTGAATTAAAATTGTGTTCCTGTTCGATCGCCATATACCTCTAATTATACTCGGTTTGGTTCATCCGAGTCTTCCGAATCATGTAGAGTTTGTTTGTGGTCGAACTTCCTGTATCTTAGCATGGCGACAACTTACCAAAATATTATATATTATTTCAACTTGGTCACGGTCTGGCGTGCGCGATCCGTTTCTGTGCCATTATTGTCCTTGTGGAGATGAAAATTAGCATTTGGTCTTCCCTACTGTCACGCACACGTTTTGGGTCTCAGAAAATATGCTAACAAACTAGTTTTAACAGTTCAGCTCCAGTTAAAAGAAATTGAAGTCATGATATAGATTGGCATTGAGCTAATCTGTGTACCCAGTTCGATCGCACATCTTATTATATTCGCTTTGGTTCATCCGAGTATCCGAATCGTGCAGAGTTTGTTTGTGGTCGAATTCCCTGTATCTTAGCATGACGACTAACTTACCAGAATAGTTAGGGATCACAGAAAATATGCTAGTGAACAAACTAATTTATAATAGTTCAGCTCCAGTGGAACGCAGTTTGTTAAACGACCAACGAATTGAAGTCATAGATATTGAAAATGTTTCACTAGATTTAAGGCATTTATGTCTCTAGGTACCCGGCTCTGAAAATTCCCTCTGTGAAAGAGATCCTGGCCATTCAAAACCCAAATTTTCAGCATAAACTTCATTTCCTAAATTTGCAATTTTGAAGGCACTCTTGGATGGAAGGGGCCAAATTTTTATTTCTGTCAAAGTTTCCACACTAACACCGTTGAGATAATTTCCCTTTAAAACTGATGACTTATTCTTCAAAGCCCAGACAGCATTTCTTTATTTTTCGATTGGTCTGCCGTCAAGGCCAAGAAGTCAGATAACAAATTATCAGCGGCACGAAAAGCTCGTTCACAGTCTGACATGACGAACATTAAACTTCGTCCATAAGTAGATGGGATTTTTGTTTGATGAAAATGACACATAGGCCTCTGACAAACATCACTTAGCCACGGTAGTGAGAAGAGACGCATATGGATTGTAGAAAAATTCTCGCTTTATGCCCTGAGCTGAGTGGGCGTCGAGATCAGTCCACCGTAAGGCCAGGGAAGCCTTTTTAATCTCAAAAGGCAGAACACTTTTTCCACATGGCCTTAATATTCGCGAAGCAATGTACTAGCTTTTTCCTTTTATTATTTTTTTTATTTTTTGTTACTATTATTTCATTTGCTTCATTTTTACTGTCAATCAATTTAGTTTTACGTAGTTCCGCTATTGCCCAAATATTTGTTAGCTATATAAGCGTGTGTCCCAATGTAAATTTTCATTATACCTGAAGAAGGCTGGTTTGGCCAGCCGAAATATAGTAACCTTTAAACCGTAATTCTACGTTGTATCGGTCTCTGCTTCTTTTATCATTTGTATTTGTTAAAGCCGATCAGATCTACAATTGATCCAACGTATACCAGCAGGATAATCGTCCACGGTTGTTGCTTGGACTTGAAGTATTTAAAAGCACATGTGATATATTGTGGTTTGCCAACAGGTTTTAAGGGGTCAACATTTTTTTATTATTTCCTGTGTTTTGTGTCTTTGGATGATTCAAGCATTTAGCAATGAAAAACAGGAAGGCTATCAATCTGTTATTTATCATTAATTATTTCTCCCTTCAGCTTGAGACAGGCGATATATTTGGCAGAACGATCTAAAGTATGGTGATTTACAGGATTGCAAACACACAGACATTTTTTTTTTGGCGGAGAGAAGTGTCACAGCCGGAAATACGTCTGCGTTTGCAAGCTATGGATTGAGCTCTGGGAAATAGTTTAAAAAAAGACTTTTGTAATATTAGACGCAGTCCAATAATTGTACAAAAAATTGTTGGATCATAAAATGAGATCAGATCAGAGATTAGTCGTTTAAGTTTGATATCACCAAAAAAAACTGAAGGACGCTGTAAACAGTTTACATCTCAGTAATAAGGTAGGTGCCGAGTATAAGCTTAGCTTTCAGTCCGACGCAACTGTTCATCAGACCGTTGCAACCCAAAGGTCACCATAACTAGGTGGCGATCACGTCTGCGGAAATTTTAAGCTGATGATAATGTTTAAATTAATTCAATCTGCACTGCTTTATCTTCCAAACGTAATTTCCTTTTGGGTACGTTTCGGAAGTTGGCGCCAACATATTCTGACCCAATTAGTAACCTTATTGACCCAGGCTTGACTTGAAATATCACTGACGACAGCTTTATCCCAAGGATAAAGATTTAAAGATAAAAGATCCCAAGAGTTTTCTTACGGAGTTTTGACTACTGCAAAATACCAAAACATCCATAAATAGAATCAGCCGTGGAAAGCTGGACAGATAGGATCTGCGGTAATCCTATTGTCCCGCCTTTGCAATGCAAATGTATCAAGACATGATACATTATGCCGGTCCAAAGGTCTAATCCTTCGATCACTGTTATAAACTGCTTTCTTTACTGTAAACAGTTGCACGGGAGCTATTTTTTTCTCAAACTTCTTCTTAGAAATGTTCACATACGTAAGTACGGAAAAGGATGTTGCAAAACAAATCTCAAGCTTTTGATGACTAAGATACAGTCGATATAGCTAATATAGTTACATACTATGTCTTCGGTAAGCAAGGGCATGGCAACAACCTTTACAAAGAGCATGGAATACATTTTTTCCAAGAGAGTATGAGCACTTGCTCTTGTTTTTCGGTAACTCTCTGCTGTCAAGCCGTGAAAACTATCTTTATTTTTAGCAGCTACAAAGGTTGTGCTGCAACTCTGCCTTAAATGGAAAAATTTATCGCCTCTTCCCACGCGATTGGAAAAGTGGGTGTCTCCAGTTCGTAGAAAGATTTCATCCTTCAGCTAATAAAATAATCATCATTATCCTCCTCCTCCTCCTCCTCCTCCTCCTCCTCCTCCTCCTCCTCCTCCTCCTCATCATCATCATCATCATCATTGTTATTTTTAATGTAAGTACATCTACTGAATAAAGAGAAATGCTTACTACCCTTAGAAGACTAACTGAAGATTGATGTTTTCATTCGGACATAGTCAAGCTTAAGTTAAATCAGTGTAATGATCACGAGACATTTCTGTAAAATATACATAGTGTTATTCTTTTTGTTTGTTTTGTTTTTGTTTTTCTTGTTTTCGTTTTCCGACTTGCTGAAGCTCGAGTTGAAGTATACATTGTGGAATGAGTCAGTTTGAACTTTTGGGAGCTTATTAGTATTTATCACGCCTGAAATAAAAAAAAGACTCGTTATCACAACCGACACACATGGCCCAGGTCATTGTTATCTGACGAAAACAACGGAATCACGTAACAGTAAGATAAAATTCAATGAATGTAATCTGGTCCACTCCGTTGAAATTGACTTTATACCAAGGAAAAGGCAAAAAGAGGTTGTTACTCCCGTTACTTCATTGTTTAGAATTTAAGTTCTGAGTCTTCCAGCGTCTAAAAATTGCAGAATCCGAAAGAAACTAAAGAAGGTAAACAAACTCAAAGCGCGATTGGGACCGACAGCCATCCAGTTTCGGAATTTCCATGGGAAAGACCGCAAGACATTAAGATCACTGCAGGCGCAATCTGTTGAGGTCTTGGTTGTTATATATGTATACATTTTTTATAGAAATTTGTTTCTAGTCTTCCTTACTCGACACAGACAACATGGGAACGACTTTGCGCTGTAGCTAGAGAGAGCAGTGTTTTTTGGTTCAATAGAGACAAAACATTTTTTGTACATAACAAAAGATGCTTACAGTGGGAGAGGCAGGTGCTTAGCCTCAGATTGCAGATTCTTGGTAAGTTACATTTAGCAGGACTTCGTTTGATAATTTCCATGGCGTTAAGACAACGGGACGATAACATCAATTCAAATGTATGTATTTGCACGCAAACGTCGTGACTATACGAATTCCTCGATTGATGCTGGCCTTATAGTGTTTCAAGTGTCAGTATCATTTTCACAGAATAAATGTCACTTGCTTTTCTTCGTTTCTAAAGTGTGACTAATCAGAAGAAAGTTATCCTTTATTTCTTGGGTATGGATTGCGTCGTTCTCCAATACTTCTGCGAAATTATGTTGGATTGTTTTCAACTGGAACATGGCAAAGCTTAAAATTAACGTTGAACTGCTGGAGGTTACCAGCATCAGTGTCAGTATGTACCAATTTTGTTCGATGGCAGAGTTCGATCTCGAGTTTAAATGATTCTCGCATTGCAAGATTAGTTTCATTTCTTTGATGGAGGCCTAGTTGTTTCTCTTTGACACAGAAGTAAACAACGTTTGGCATGATTCAATTGTTTAATGAAATCCCGAAGAAGCAAATTTTCCTGCAGTCATGTAACATCTTTAGAAAATGATTTACATGGCAAGAATTCAGTGAAAAACAAAGTGATCTTATTTTAACTTTCGATGGCAATCAGGATAACTGAAATAAAAATAACAAAGTAACAAAGACATTGCACTGTAGTTTAGTGCACAACACTGATCACCTGCCTGTTTTGACTATAAGTTGGCAGTAAAAACAAACAGGTAATTTCGTTGATTTTGCCCACGAATAAAAAGTTGAAAAATAAGAAAATATTTTAAAAATGAAGAACATTTAAACCTTAGATTTAATTAACTTAATTTACAGTCTTTGTACACTCAATCGTCTATGTCATAGCTAGGAAAAAGCGGGAGATCTATATACCCCGGCGCGAGCCATTGAAACACGTAATTTGCGGTTGGGAAGAATGTCGTTTTTATTCTACTTCATAGTTTTAATGCCGTTTAATTCTTCGGTTAGTATTCAATGATTTCCCCCATTTGAAATATCAGCGAGGTTTCGTATATTTTGAAGTTAAGGTTTGAATTAGGAGCAAGCCCCACATGGCGATCTCGGGTTTCCGTCCTCAAACTAGCTCCTTACGTAAGAATGTTCTCTGATCGATACTCCGATGGATATCAAGGCGCTCGTTACTGATTGGGCCGTGTAAACAGAAAAGGGCGAAAACATTATTATGTTGTGTCTGACATGGAAGACTAGCTTTCTTGGTGGATTTACTGACAACTTGTTTATTATAGAAACTAACGAATAGTTTTCTCAGTAGTATTCATTAAATGCCCCATCGTGAGAAAATAATTTGCAGAGTACAAACTCAGTGAAAAGGCTCTTTACTGAACTTCCAATGGCAAAAATGAACTCGGATAACTGAAATAAAAGTAAGGTATTAACAAATACATCGCGTTGTAAGTTTAGCCCATAACATCACCGCCTATTATGACTAGAAGTTGGCGATGGAAATAACAAAGTAAATAACAAAGTAACAAAGACATTGCCCTCTAATTTTGTGCACAACACTGGTCACCTGCCTGTTTTGACTACAAGTTGGCAATAAAAACAAACAGGTAATTTTCTGGTTTTTTTTTCCCACAAATAAAAAGTTGAAACTGAAATAAGAAAAAATTTTAAAAATGAAAAACTTTAAACCTAAGTTTTAATTAACTCACCAAACATCGTTGTGTTTCCCATATTGATAAAGCAGCAGTTTACAGTCTTTGTATGTTCAGTCGTCTATGCCATAGCTAGAAAATAAGCGGGAGATCTATATGCCCCGGCGCGACCCATTGGACCACTTAAATTTGCGGGTGGGAAGAATATTGTTTTTATTCCACTTAATAATTTTATTGCCGTTTAATTCTTCGGTTCGTATTCAATGATTTTCCGCGAGGGAAATATCATCTAGTTATTGCACATTTTGAAGTTGAAGTTTGAATTAGGAGCAAGCCCCGCACCGCGATCTCGGCTTTCCGTCCTCAGACTAGCTCCTTACGTTAGAATGTTCTCTGCTCGAGGAATCTATACTCCGATGGATATGGCGCTCGTTACTGATTGTGCCGTGTAAACAGAAAAGGGCGAAAACATTATTATGTTGTGTCTGAAATGGAAGATTGTCTTTCTTGGTGGATTGACTGACAACTTGTTTCTTTAGAAACTAACGAACAGTTTTCTCAGTAGTATTCATTAAATACCCCACCGTGAGAAAATAATTTCAGAGCACGAACTCAGTGAAAAGGCTCTTTAAAAGTTATTCTATTCTAATTTCCAATGGCAATAAGGAACTCGGACAACTGAAATAAAAATAAAGTATTAACAAATACATTTGCGTTGTTAGTTTAGCCCATAATACCACCGCCTATTATGACTAGAACTTGGCGATGGAAATAAGCAGGTAATTTTGTTTATTTTATTATTTTTCTTTTGTTGGAAACTCAAAACTCATTACAGTTTTGGCCGTATAATTGACGAGGGTGAAAACATATACTGTAAAAAAGGAAGACTTGTTTCATTATAGCGTTGGATCTCATTTGGTAATTATTTTCCAAGGTACCTTTAACAAGTTGTTTCTTTAAGAAAGTAACGAATAGCTTTCGCTCTGTATTTTCAGTTACAAAACGCAAAGTGAATTTGATATTTATCTTCAACATTGGGTGCTTAATTTTTCATTTGCTTCACGGCTTCCAAGCTGACGAAACAGTCATGAAAACAAAAACAAGGCATGGAAAAAACCGACAAATGGGGATTCATGAAGTAACGATTTGTGAAAAATCAGTCCTGAATTATTCAAAGTAGTTATTTCGAGACCTGCAAACAGTGAAATCTAGTGATATAGGAACAAATTC
Source organism: Pavona decussata (assembly GCF_977016875.1). Taxonomy (NCBI): domain Eukaryota; kingdom Metazoa; phylum Cnidaria; class Anthozoa; order Scleractinia; family Agariciidae; genus Pavona; species Pavona decussata. The sequence goes on from NW_028145674.1 coordinate 2,012,513, forward strand.
ATTACAATGAGACTTTGGCAACTGAAATCTTCCCAAAAAGACCACAAGAAAACAACTTCTTAAATATGTGGCACTAGTGCATGGGGCTATACATACTTTAACAAAAGGGAAAAAAAGAACGAGAAGAAAATTCCGCGGCTTCCTTTTCGCACACTGCGAGGGACACGACGAAAAGGAACTTATTTCATGCGGAGTCTCCCCTGATAGTCCACTATATGGAGTTTCCCTCGGGATTTGGCCATTTTGAAGATGTAGGAGAATTCTCGAGTGAGCAAATACTATTTCGAAATGCAATGTGAAATGGTTTTGCGTAAATCAAGACTGGTTAGAAAGTACTGCATCGACAGAACCGAGACTGGGTCACTTTCATGAATCACTCCAAAATTGAGATTTAAATCCTACTTAAAGACTTAGTATTTTTGGAAGATAACAAGGGTTTATTCGGTCGCTTCATATGTACAGGCCGATTAAACGCTAATAGCTCTTATCAAGCATTCAGTCAGTCAGTCAGTCAGTCACTCAGTCAAATCTACTTTTGTTATCAACCTCGCAATATACGGTGTATGTTGCTGGCTCGGATAACCTTTACATGACACTGCACCCATGTTTGAATCAGGCCTATAGATATGATCATACTACAATAAAAAGCCGATAAAGGTTGGCAAATTGAGTTGGAAACCTTCTGTCCAAGGTAAAAGGTATTGGACTTGTATGATATAATGCTTATTGTCACTGCTGGAGTTCCTTTGGATGTATCGTGCGTTTGAAAGTTTGCGTGGACTAATTTTCTTCAAAATGTACCTGTCAATGACAAAGCTTTTTTCCAAACTCTTATCGTGTCTTATGGGGGGCCCGAACATATTGATTGGCGAGTGAGTAACATTTTTTGAGTCGCGGAGTCACTTGTCAAGTTGTGAGTTACGATTTTGGAACTAGTACCGTTCCCTGCAGCTAAACTTATTGCTTCTCAAAGGGAATTTAACAAAACATCATTTTAATATGAAATCATATATCAAGAGTCGCCATCTCCAAGTGCCAAGCTACCCGTAGGAATGCAGTCACCACAAAAACAGATATCTTGAATATATTATCAAGCACTAAGGTTTTCATTGAGGTTGAAAAGCGGATGGCTGCAGTTATTTGACTGAGCGGCTTTTTTTCTCCTCAGGAAAGACACACACTGTGATGAAAACTGGTAAGGTATTTCCATGGATGTTGTATTCTATATTTGTAAGGTTGTTTTGGAAAACAAAAGGCACAAATATGCTGTAAGTCATATGAATATAACATATTCAATTTTACGTCGTATACAGCATAAACGTGTCCTTCTTGTAACGCTGAGAGTGTTTGCAGCAGGTTCCCAAATATCAGGCTTCTTTCGAGAAAGCTTTGGGTGTCATTAAGGCTTTGAAACGGATGACAGTCTACCGATAGTCTTCCGATAGTTGTACGTCACCTAACACAAAATTAGGATAGCATAGTAACTGTAACCAGCATTTTGTGTACCGAGTTGTTTGGTAACGATTATCCTGAAACTTGCAGCAATGAAACTTTAGAGTTCTAAGCTCATTCGATGAAAAAAGGAAAACACCGATCTGTCGTCTGGTTTCAAAATTATGGGCATTTGTTCAGTTGTAAAAATGAGTTTTTTAAAATAACCCTCATATTTCAAACAGTTTACACTTACAAAAAAAAAAAAACAAGTAAATGACATCGTCGTAAAATTCAGACAGTTTCCATTTAGGACGTTAAAAATCAAACAAATCGGTGAAATCTTTCTTACGAAGAACCACGACTCAAAATTGTTACCAACGCGCCAATAAATAGGTTCGGGCCACCTTAGCTGAGAAATTAAACCTCAGGGCGGTCACAAAAAGCAAATCGTCCAACATTTTGCTACCCAATTTGTGTGGAACACGAACAGAAGAAGGCCGATTTTACATTGCTGAAGATCCTATCTCGAAGGATAGATTATCTTACGAAACGAAACATTCCTGGATAAAGAAATAAACTGGCCCCTTAGGAAACAGTTAGTTTTATTTTCTACTCATGTCATGACTTAGGAATCACCAAGAATCTTCTCACTGAACCAGTAATTAAATGTATAGAATTAGTACTACAACGTTCACAGTCATCTCTGTACCTAGTTGACTTGAACGAAGAGCAGGCTCATGTCACGAGATTACAATGAACCGACAACGACGAACATAATTTGCGGGAAACATAATATTTTTAGTCCTTCGAGAAGCTCTACTCGTTGGGATGTTATCTTGACTGAACAAGACGATCTTATACCTTGCTACCAACATACGGAATTAATATTGTAAATGGCGTTATTAGAAATATAAGCCGGAACTCTTCCCAGATTTTTTTGCTGAGAGACGTGAGCAAACGAACTCCGCCAACGCAAGGAAAAAGAAAAATGTGGCACTGTAAATAGTAAGAGAATTTTAATTTAAATCGATTTGTTGAAAGGAAATAAAAGCTGATGTCCTTGGCATTTTAGTTGTAAAAATGAGCACTGGCGCAACTCAATTTTAGCCTAAGGTCATCAGTCGTCAATTGCATATTTGCGTGGAAAACAACGTTCTTGCTTCAATGATTTGCTTCTTGTTAAGTTAAGTTAAGTTACAACGACATGATAATGTGTGAATTACACCAGCAGATGTCATGATTGCAATCATCACACCCAGCAAACAGACTACACCTCCCGATTTTCGCTGCATATCACCATTCGTTTGAAAACAAAGCCCAAAATGCCAGTTTTTCGGCCAAATAACACCAAAAATTACACTTATTTATCGTCAATTTTTAATCCAAATAATTTGTTCAAAAATGAAAAGTCTAAATTTACAGCAAACCCCAAGGTCAGACCTTGGTATATAACTGGAAGTTCTCTTCTCGACGCTTTCCGCGGGCTATACTTCAGCCATTTTATCAGACCCAGTCTTGGGTATCTCACGTTGCCTCGTTCACGCCCGAAACGAATTCTGGGTAATTTAGCCATAGCGCGAGCGTTGAACTCCTTCTCTTTCCATTTCATAGCTTTTTTTTTTATAGGTATCGAGCCAAAATTTCGAATCCATTGAATATTTTAGTACTCCAAACTCGCCCAAATTGCCTTGGTAGGCCCTGGAATTCATCCACAAAACGGCCAGAGAGACAATTGCAACTTCACTCGTGGGCCTCCATGTTTGCTACACAGCATGTTTGGCGACTCAGTCAGCATGAAATCACCTCTCATCTTTCAGAGGCTTGCCTCTACCCACATTCCAGCTTATTGATGCCAGATTGGGGGCTTCTGCAAAGGAAAATGGCTCGAAAAACACTTATAAAACGATGATTTTACCAGATTCGTGCTCGTGCACTCGCTCGAACATACAACAACCGTCACTTGCGACTTGTGACAACATAGCCTGAGCCCACAGTTTCTTAAGACCACAGATATTTTTATTTTATCTCCATTCATGGAGAAATTAAGTGGTTCAGACTATTTATTGCCAAAAAGTCATTGAAAAAAATAGCACACACCTAGGATTCAAAGGGCTAATGGACGTTTTAAAGATCAACAAGATTCTGCAACAGCCGCTTCACTCAGAAAATGTAATTTCTACTGAAAAGCAAAAATGTCTAATTAGAGGTGACACCTTTGTTTCAGCCCTTTCTTTTCAGAGCGTATTCTATATCCTTTTCATGTCAGCTCCGGTCTCCATGGCATCCACTTTGAGTCTTGCGCGGGCGAACAAAACATTCAGTTAGATTATCTGGCGTCATCGGCTTAGGCCTCTTTGGAACTTGTGGATGGTTACTGTCAACGGAAACCTGATCACTGATCAGCATGTGTTACATTTGTGACATCAGCTATGTATAGAACTTCAACACATTTCATGAACTGAAAGCCCGAGTACAAGATTTGATAAAGCTGTTTTCAACTGACATGTTTTTGCGTCAATATGTTTCCCTATTGGTCAAAAACGACAACCAATTGGAAGCCGAATGCGGTATTGTTTGTAAGGTTGTTTACTCCAAACCCAGGGCCATAAAGTACAAAGATATCTATTGCAAATTACATTCAAGAGCACTTTTTCCCACCTGAAAATAGCAGAAACCAGCTTCTCTCCCAGTTTTAATTGACTTGGCGCAGTTGACCGCGGGGACTGCCACTATTAACGAAATGATTTTGAATTTAATCGAGACATTTAAGCGGCTCGCCTTGGAAGTATAGAAGCTTTGTTCGATTGTTAACGCCAACTTGCAGATTTTCGGTAAGTTCCACTTTACATAACTTAGAGGCGTTAGGGGAAGGTAGTGATCAGTCCTATAGTATGTATTTTACTGATATGCAAAATTCCTTGGGACAATGCGAGAATTCTTAAATGTTAGCACAATAAGGTAATATTCAAAGGTTAATCACTTTTATTATTTCTACTGAACACAACTCTTTATATGAATGCGTTGTTTTTCCGGTTTGTGTTACTTACAGAATAAATGCTATCATTTAAAGCGTAAATGCGGAGCGTTTCGCTTTAAAATAATGTTTAATGGCCTTAGCTCCCACGAGTCGTCTGTAGTTTAGTCTGAGTGGAGCATCCGAACTAGTAATCGGAAGGTGTTAGGTTCGACTCCTGATAGGAGCACGCGGATTTCCTTTCTCCGAGTATGCCTGTGTTACTCACTGAATAATACACCATTCTCATATGTTTCACCGAGTGTAAGTCAAAGAACTTTATTCGAGCTGTTAATTTCGGTCTTTCAGCAGGTGTGTTCCAGTATTGCCAGAGTGCCTTTTTCGATCTCCGAGGAATTCGCTTCTTGGTCATCGGCTTGATAACAAGGCATATCACACGCAAGACACTTTTCCTTCATTTGATCAAGGGCCACTGTTTAGAGTTCACAGGCTTTGACAGTTTTGGCACCATGTTTCTCCGGTCTACTGAAACAACGAGGCTTATTCAAATATTTATTACCCCAACCCGCAAGATGAAAAACACACGAAATTATTGTTCCTTGGCGAGAAAATAAGCGAAACCAAATACATTAAAACCGAAACAATTTCATATTTTCTTGCAGCGTAGCTGCAAAAGTGCTCTATCAATAATTATATTTTAACTTGTGTTGGTACTAACGATTTAAGTTCTTGAAAAAGCTTTATTTTTCTTTCGCTAGCACTGTAATTAAAATAAAGAAATATTGACCTGACATACATTGCACAGAAGTTTTCAAAGTGGGCAACACCTGTCTATTTTGACGATAAGTTGACAATGAAAATGTATACAGGTGATTTCGTCCCATCTTCAATATGAAAAAGTATAACACAACATTTTAAAAAAGTAAGGACCTGGAAGGGTTTCACGCCCATTTAACCCTCTGAATTTTGGACGCGTCAAATTTAATTTATGCGCCAGAAAAACGGGCAAAGTATACCGAAATCGGGAAAAGACAAGGACGTTTTCACGGTAATTTTAAATTTTTCTGTAGGTAAGGTAACTTAAATATATTGACACCTCTGGAAAGAGCACTTCAAAATTAGTTAAATAGCCTAGTTTAAGCGCTTAGTTTTTTAAAGTATAAAGGAAGAGGCGGTTACGTAAATTCAGGACACTTTGCAGGTGTTTACATAAAGACCAACAAGAACTGTCCTTCTCCATATCGATGCATACAGACGTCTATCAAACTCTAAGACTTGACAGAGCTATGCCTTCGCTTTTTTTGCCAGAAAGGCTGTAAAACTTGGCTATTTTACTCGTTTTTTGGAGCTCTTTTCAGCAGTATCAACCGTTTCTTCGATACCGTGCTTGGTTTAAAACCGCCGTGACAAGTTAAGGAGAAGCACTTTATTTTGTTACTTTGTGAGGTGAATGGTATAAAAACAGAACAGAGAGAAGATTCGATCGGAAGTTTGGATTGCAAGATCAAATCAGCTTAGGTGCAGCCAACTTAAGAGGTTAGTTGCACACGCGTGTAAGTCATTCCTTGATAAGTCAGCATTTGACAAGTTTTATATTCTCCTATAGGTAAACCTCTTCTACCAGTTTTCGAACACGTTCGCTGACGGCACTTTGTTCACCTTTCATACACGAACATGTCAAAATTATCAAACAACCTGTCAAAATAACGCCTTAGTTTCCTTTGCCTAAGGAGAAAAAGTATTTGAAAAACGTTCGCTAAATGTTAAATGCAGAAAAGTTCAGTGTTAACAAAGAAATTTCCACACGAATCTTGCTTGTCAGCGGAAATATTGTACCTCAACTCACACGTTGAACTTATATGTCTATTTTGTTTAATTTACGGCTTCAGGCAACGAACCCACACGGCAAATAAACGTGACCTATTTCAAAACACCTCATCAATTATTCTAAGAAATGTATGCTACAATAATAAAGAAAACAGTAGGGTTCTGGGAAGTAACAATACAGGGTCTTTAGTTAACAACAACTTACATTTGGTCATAAATTGCAAACGTATTAAAATTGGTAAACGTATTAGCCATAGTGAGACTGCCTTAATAGGTCTCATGAAGAATTTCATAAGGTGAATTGTTTTAAAAAAAGGAGTTGAAAAGGTAACGAGGGATGTTTGTCTAAAGGTAATTTGCGTTGGCATTATGTTATCTGATTCACAGCTTGAGTCTTAAGCTAGCTTGTAAGTACATGCACGGGATTGCTGTTGATTGTTCCAGAAAGATGTATTTTTCAATGTATTACATGTATTAAATGTATTAGATAGATCTAAATTCCTGATTCCACAGCACAGTTTGTTTTCTTGATTCCACGCATCACTAACAGTAATTTTTATGTCAGCTGTGTATTCATCAGGTGAAATTTTCAAAAGCAACAAATTCCCATTGTCGGCCGTGACAGGGTCTAAATAAGTCGGTCGCAACGCTGATGCCAACGTCGTGCAAAGTTGACCAGCCACTTCCTAATTTCATAGTTTTCTTTTATTTTCTGTTTCGATATTTTCTGTTGTCTTTCTTTCTATGGACCCATGGTGATCTCTTTATATTTCTGCAACAAAAATCGATGAATCTACACTGATTCTGAGTCCAAGCGTATCCTTGAATCGCATCATTGCAATACACAAACAAAGTCAATTCCCAACTCCATTAACACCTCAAATTAAAGTTGTTGCTTTTCTTTCAAAATATAGACAATATGAAATAAGGTCGGCAAGCATTTTCGTACACACAATAACAGCTCGCAAATTCGCGAAATAAGATTCCGTTTGCTAAACCTTAATGCGACTTGAAGTTTCAGCTAAAGAATCCGAACAGGTCAACAAACTGTATTAATCGCACCACATACAATCCAAATTACAGATAAAATCAATTCTGAACTCCACTTACACCTCACATTAAAGTTGTTGCTTTTCTTTACTGTGCTTATTAGAATGGGCCTTATCTCGGTTTTGACAAGTAGGCAAACAGGCTTGAAATAACAGTGTTTGTATGGGAATCCGTTGTCCAATAATTTTCATAAAGCATCGCTTCTGAAAAATTCATGAATTGGAAACTTTTGGCACTAGGAAAAGGATTTTAAGAAAAAAAATTGGAGAGATATAGCTGTGCCAGAAAGCGCCAGTCGCGTTTTGAACTTTCCATACATTTCCCTGTATTTCTTTCCAGCGAACTATTTTTAGTAGCAGTTCACGGCTGGTTCGCTATACAGACAAATGTATGGAAAGTTCAAAACACGACTGGACGCTTTCTGGCACAGCTACATCCCTCCAATTTTTTTTCTTAAAATCCTTTTTCTAGTGCCAAAAGTTTCCAATTCATGAATTTTATAGAAGCGATGTTTTATGAAAATTATTTGACATACAAACACTGTTAGTGTTATTTCAAGCCTGTTTGCCTACTCGTCAAAATGGCGTCGAAAATCGTGATATTAAAGGCCTATGATTTAAGTAATTTATCAAACACGAGACACAGTGTTGCATCACATAACAAACACCGATAAGAGACGGTTTAAAACACGACGCGTAGCGGAGTATTTTTGAGGAACTTCGAGGTTTTTGATATTGTGATGAAGCACTGTGTCTCGTGTTTGATATAACGTCTCAATTTTCTAGGGGAAATTTAGGATGCAAAAACGAGGAGTTTTTCATCAGATAACGGTGCATGATTTCCTTTGTCTTTGGCTTTTTAATTATCAATGAGTTTGAGAACTGTAAATAATAAAATCCATATCAAATGAAACCGACGATGTTATCTTCAAAAGTTTTCCGATTGTTTGTGGCAACCGACCCTTCTGAGCTCCAGGCCGAGCAAATGGATCAGGGGAGAGCTGTTTTGTGATCATACTGCCGAAAACCAAACCATCCGCATGTGAAAGATATCTTAACATGGGAACCAACGGTTCTTTTCGTAAGGCATAAATCACCTCAGAAATTCGGATTTACTTTAAAGAGAATCTACAGTTTTCTTGGGCAAAAATTTCATAACACCAGAAAACTAATTCCTTTCGTTTTCGGAGAGGCAAACATCTTGTTTAAAATGCAAAATAAGTTCGTAAAGCTAATAACAGCTCGTAAAATCGGGAACTAAGATTTCGTTTCCTACAATGCGACTTAAATTTTCAGTTTAAGCAACTGAACAGATCAAATACATTCCAAATTACAGATAAAATCAATTCCCAACTCCATTAAATACCTCAAGTTAAAGTTATCGCTTTTCTTTAAAAATTGAAATATTGCAAAATAAGGTAATTTTTGTAAAGTTAATAACAGCTCGCAAATTCGGGAAATAAGATTTCGTAATCAAACGATCTGAGCGCACAGGAGACAAAATTTTAAGAGTTTTGCTTTAATTAATGTTCTGGTTGTGTGTCCTTGTTTTAATTGGAGTTGCAATCACTGAATGTACTTACTTGGTAAGGAAATTGGACTACGAACAGTCCCTTATTTTTATTAGAGACAGGAAGGCAAGCCAAACACGCGAGCGACCGCGAAAATAGCCTCCCACGAGGAGAGGCGACGCGTTGAGGGATGAAAATATAAGCCAGCTTGCGACTTCGTCCTCACAAGTAATTTTTCTTTCATGGCATTTGCGGAAAAAATCCACGGAGTGAGTTGTTTAGGGTGGCCGTAACCTGCGGAAAGACAGTTTTCTGGTGGCAGTCGGCGGCGTACAAACAAGACGGTTATCGGCAAGTAAAATCTAATATTGCGTTGATTTATTTTATTCCGGTGCATTTAATGCTTTCGGCTTTCTTTTTAGTAGTCATAGCATGACCTACAAATTTGCCGCTCTTTCTAAAACCGAGCAAACACATACGAGGCAGTGTTTACATGAGAAAAAAGTCGCATCTGATGTCAATCATTTTCTCTGACACAATTATGAACTGTAAGCTAAATATACTATGCAAAAGATTTTTCTTTTTGCGATCCGGAGGAACAATGCATAGATGAAATCTATAGTAATTAAAGAGTAGTCCTGAAATACGTTCCAGCCCACGTGCTTCTTTCATATTTAATTACAAACATCTTATGTCGTCTCTATTTTTTCTCATGCAAAAACTTTTAACTGGTACCATGTTTGGCAGTACAAATCGTGAAAAGTCGAGCTCCACACAGTTTTGAATCCAGACACCCACTTAAAAAGGATCGAACACATGCAGGAAGCATTACAGTTATTACCTCAATTCCCTTGACTACGTTGCACTGAAAACACTTCGTTGGAAACGGTGAAAGTGGGATCAGAAGCTAGATTAAACGCCGTATAATAAACAAGTTATTGAACAGAAAGTTGAACATTAGGCTGGAATTGGATTCTTTTAGGACTTTTGTCGCCTCAAGGCCATTTGCTACCGCCTTGTCCACCCACGTTTCTCAAAAAGTTAAAAACGGTTTCTAACTCATTGCGCGCTACCTCCTCAAGCTAGCCTACTCCTAAGTTCAATGTGCTCTGTACACTGAATCAACTCTGATAATGACACAACGAGTTCAGACTCGTTCAGAATTATAGCCGGTCCGCTCTGTTCGAAATGGCCGACGTGTGGGAGATAACTGATCAAGCCCGGTTTAATGGGAATCATTGCAATTAATTTGCCCATTTTTTTTTTTTTTTGTCTTCGCTGTAACCGATCGACTGACGCATTTTTACGAGAGCAAGTGTGATAGGAAAATAAACATTTCTACGGGACCAAAACAAAAAGTTACTTATTAAAAAAAGAAAACGTAACCATGCCAAAAGTCAGTCTTTTATGCAATTAACCTCTTTATTGAACAGTGTACTCCTCTAAGATTAGCAAAGGTATTTAAGAGTATAACATGGACGATATTCCATGTACCATTAACAATCACACAAGAATTACCATCAAGTTCGTTCAATCTAATATTGTATGCAGCTGTGGCCATTATGTGGGTTGAATTCATGTTGATTTTGTAAGTTGTACACATAACACGCTTTTCAAAATGCCTGAGATTGCATAAACGATTGAAACAAACTCCCACGAAATTTACTTCGACAAGGATTAAAAACTGAACCTTTTCATTGCCGAGTGGTCTTTTCCAGCCAAATTTCTAAGCAGTCAGAGGGCTTGGTCCTTGGGTAGTTCCCCGCAACGAAATGGGTGAGCAACCGCCAAGCCTGGAATCCACCCCTGACATGCACTTTAATTGCAGATAACAATAGCGCATGTGCCTTCTGTTCCGATGGACTTTTACGTTGGGTGCTAGAATGACGAGAAGAACGAAATCAACTCAATTCGTGAAAGAAACAACTTGTGATCTGTTCTAGCGCATTTTGGAAACAAAAATGCGAGAACTTGACAAACATTAGCCTGATATTTTTCAAGTTTCAATCCAAACCGGCCTACTCTGTCTCTGGCCAGAGGCACTAATCGACATTTTTTTTGCACTTGGGTAATAATTTTTAACAAACCTGACAATTATTTCGTTGTTTCTGCTGACAGTCAAACAGTTTTGGGTTTTGAAATGACAGCAAATTTTTGTGATACTTCCCCTTTAAGTGAACCCACGAATTTCCCACTGAGCGTTAGCCCTCGTGGCCCTGGTAAGGAAATGAGAGATCGCACGAGGCAAACAAAAAATTCCCCGACATCGGCGGGAATCGAACCCCCGTCGTGGGTGATTATGGCGGGTGATTATTGCGGCAACGTGAATGTGAATCAACAGGTACAAAATGAATGTTGTGCCGCTAGCACTAAGGAGACAAATGATGGATCATTTGGGTAGCCTGTAGGAGGTATGACTTAAAGAATAGGTTTTGTTATGAATTTCACCAGTATGTCGTAATGATATACCTTATTTTTGTCATTGCAGAATCTTCTGAACCGCCCTCCATACAAGAAGCCAGTTTAGAGGACTTCCATCGACAAAAGGGTGAATCCATCTGCAAGAGTAACTTCCCTTGCAAAGTTTCGTCGCGCAACCTCTCGTTTCCTGTAAGTATGAAAATGCTTTCAATACCATAAAGAGATCTGCTAACGCTGGAGCCTCATTAAGAAAAACAAGAAATAAAACAATTTTGAAATGAACGCAATGAACGAGCAGTTAAATTTTTTTGAGGTTTTAGTTTTAAGGTTTTGGAGTGACATTTTTTAGACCATCGACATCATTTCCTCGGGGCTTTAATATACACTTAATGTATGGTCCCGAGGGAAACAGTTGGTTTTGTTTTCCCGAGAGTCCTGATGTTTCCCGAGACGAAGTCGAGGGAAACACCAGGACCCTGGCGCACCAATTTGGCGCACCAATTTGCCTCAACACTATAAACCTGCGATTTGGTTGTGAATTCCATACAAAATCCATGTTCTGTGACAATTTTTACCTGGAAAATAGTTTGCAGATTCACTGGCCTATTTTTTAGTGACTCCAGAAAACATTCAGTGTCTAAGCATTAATTTTTAAACGTCTCTCCATGCGTTCAAACGGCAAAGAGAATCATTATAACTGTAGTTTGCCTCTTTGTTAGGCGCAAAGTGAAAAAAATATACTTTTGAACTTTCTTGACGGTTTATGGCTTAGAAACAAAGGATTTGTAATATACCTAGATGATTTCGTAAGAGAAAATAGCTTTTTTAAACTCTGGAATGTTTCATTCGCCATTCTGTTGTCGCATCGCACAGCTGGAAAGTGACGATCACTGAAATTGCAAAGTATCCATAAAGTATGCATGAATTATGTTTTCACCCAGAGATGCTATTCTTAGTAAAGCCACAAAGAGCCATTTGTTGACCCTAATTTCAGAGTTGTGCAGCTTATCTCACGAAAATGTGGTTTGCAAGAGGAATACTACATTTTGCTTAACGCTGAGGGGCAAACAATTCAGGGTTATTACTTGGGACACGCGCAGAGAAACCATTCTACTTTTTTTATCGTTTCAATGCCCTTCTTGTATAGGGTTTTTGCCGTTGATGTTTATTACTTTTTTTGAGTCACTCTAACGAGCTTCATGTCTAGTTTATTTCCGCTCAAGAACTTTTCGCCTGAACGTCAAAAAAGTTGAGGTTCGATTTTCGAGGATGAGGCCCTAATTCTATTGCCGCAACTGAGGTAAAATTAATCTGATCTTCCTCATTATGGTATACCGTTCTAGAATAATATCCCATTGCATTCTAGTTTGATGTGAAACGTTCGATAATGGTTCCGACTCCAGTCGAACTAAGTAACGCGATTGTGTTCAATTCGTTGGGGTGCAACAATCGATTCGTTGAAGTTTGATTCTGCGTTCTATCTGTTTCTCCGGGAGTAATATCAGCTGAACTATTGCTGACCAATAACTCATTTACTGTTGTTAAGAGACTGTATATATTTTTATATAAGATATTGTTGGATCGATGAGACCTAAAGCATAGTTTCCCTTTCAGATGACTCAGAGAACAAGAGCTATGGAGAGTGTCAAATTGAACAAAACACTAAACACGTCTTCAGTGACCACCTGGATTGAGAATGGGACGCAGAATGGGACGCAGGCTCCAACGTACTTTCAAGAACCTTTTGCAGTAAAAGTTTTCCAAATCACATTGTGGTCGACGATCGCATTCTTGGGAGTCATTGGGAACCTATTAGTCTGTCTTGTGGTCCTTAGGCGTCTTCGGAAGACCTCAATGAATTATTACTTGATGAGTTTGGCCATCGCAGATATAGGGGTGCTGGCGATTATCTACCCGGTATCGGTGGCCAAATACGTCAACCCAACTCGCTGGTTGCTGGGGAAAGCAGCTTGTTTGTACATGATACCCACCGAGGAAATATTCTTTGGATCCTCCATTTGGTCGATAACAGCGATTGCCATCGAGAGATACAGAAATATTGTTGGCGCTAACCGCTACCAGTTCTGGAAGAGATCTCGGTTAAGGACTATGTTAGCGATCATGGCTGTGTGGACAGCATCCTTCCTGGTTTCCTCTGTTCCTTTGTACCCTTTCATGGTTTACGATTCGACTTCTCGTATCTGTTTTGTAAATTGGCCTACATTGTCTGGGAGGCCAGTGATGCTTTACACATATTATGTAGCTCTCATCGTTGTCTGGTATGTCCTTCCTCTGGCTGTCATCGCATTCACGTATTTGAGGATCAAGGAGCGAGTGTGTACCAGTGCTCAATTTCGTGACTCAATGGCACTTGACGATAATTACGACTACGCAAAAAAGCCACCACCAACAAATCGTGCACGAGCCAAGAGAATCTGGAAAAAAAGTAACAAAACAAAACGCATCCTCACACCTCTGGTTATTCTTTTCGCTGTGACAATGTTTCCCTTGAACGCTCTCCGCTTGTGGCTGCTCATTGATCCAAGCTTTGCCGGCAGCCAATACTTCCACTTGGTACTTGGCCAGATTGGGCTTTTCGTTATCATTAACTCCTCTGTCAATCCACTTGTGTATTATATCACCAGTAAAGAGTTCAAAGAGGTATTTAAGGCAATCCTTATTAGCCTGAGAGAAAGAAAGAACATTTTCCAGGAGTTCAGACACGGTAGAGCATGGTCATGGCGTTCCTCGAGGTTCACAGGTACGGATGAAAACGGAGAGAAACCAGCCAACGTTAATACGGGCAACAACAACAGAATCAGCCAGATTGGGCTAACAACTGCCGCTGCCCAGTTTGAAAGTGCCTTGTGATCCGTGTTGGTTGAAAAACAATGTGTTTCATGTGACTCATGAACAATTTTTAACCAATAACGGTTGGGGACGCCAAACAAGAATGTTTAAGAAAATGCTTCAAGGGTCATTTTCTGATTTCCAAGTCTTTAAAAGGGATAGTTACGTACGCTGATACAGTTTGATCTGTTCAGAAATATTAGCTGAATTTTTCAATCGCGGAAACGTTTAGGGAACATGTTACTCTCATGACTAATCCCCGAAATTACGAGATGCTGATGGCTTTCCGAAAATTGTGGCTGGCTTTATTTCGCTCTTTTAACGTCATTTTCACCCCTTAAAGGGTTTTAGGTGACTAAATACCAAAGAAAACGCTAGTTTTTCTTCACAATTACATCCGAATTTCTGAGTCGATTTAGGCCTTCAGAACAGTTCTTCAGCAAAATGAACTTTTTTTGTTCCTGAAAATATTTAATCTGGCGGAATTATTGCCACAACTTTACATAGGCCTCTTTTAGCCCTTGCCGTAAAATGAGGTCTGAGAAGGGTCAAAAACATATTTACGTCAAAGAAAATCAACTCTGTTACTATTATAATAATTTGAAAGGACATTCAAAACAGGAACCAAAGCGATAAGCGATATCTAGCTATATCTTGAACGTTACCTTCGTCACGTCCACGTTAATTTTATTTTATTGTACAAAATGCAAAAGCTTTCATTGTCGCATAAGCTTAAAACTTTGGCAGAACGCTGCGAAATTTTTCAAAACAATCTTTGCTTCTATTAAAGTTTTAAAAAGAAAAATAACAAAATTATTAAACCGTGAAGAAATAATCACTTACAAGTTTTAAATTGATCAGTGTTCGACGAAGACAAATTTAAATTCACCTCACCGCTGGCCATAGAGCTGCTACGGGCATTATTTCCACCATCGCCCACGAGTTTCTGTAAGCCCTCTTCATCGAGCTGAGACAACCGTGAATTTGCTCTTCTTTGTTAGGTTTTTAAGTCATTTTGTTGCTCAAAACAATTTCTTTGCAGATGGCAGCGCTTCCAGCCAAACTTCCTTTACGTGACGCCAGTTAAATGTTAGCGTAATCTCGTTGCGTAGGAAGCCGGAATGTAATATCACTTCATCTGCAAAGGGGAACAAGTCATTGCTTTATTTTCTCACTTGTAAAGTAAAATCCTCCCCTACCTCTTTGCATTTGAAGCAGATTGAAGGTTTATGCATGATAATTTCATTTTCGCTGCCACGCTGGCCGCCAGTGTCCGGACCAGGGCCATGTTGCAAGAATAAAAGTGACATATTAATTCGTAATTTTAGTTCGATATTCAAACTGTAATCCCATATATTTTAGACTGGCCGAAAGAACATTTACTATAGTTAGCTTTCTAGACGCAGGTATTCGTATTATCCAAAGAGATAAATATAAGCAAGCAATTTGAGGCACCATGAACGAGTAGATGACAACGAAACAATATTCACTTACCTTATATCAAAAAGAGATTATGTAAGCAAATAGATCAATGGATCTTAGACAAGAGACTTTTTTTCCTGTTGAAAATTATAATATATCATTAACCGAAAGTGCACGACCTCAGAGCGTCAATGGTGTACAAGGAGTCTACAAAGGGAATGACTTTCTGTTAATATATCGTAGGGTACTCACTATTATCAAAATATACATTGTACAGATCAACTTGTAATAAAGTAAGTGAAATCAGTTATTAGTAATCAAATGTGTAAGAAAATTTCCAATTCCGGATTACGAGCAGTGGGAAACATGGGAGTCGACTAGTACTACTCGAGCAGAGTTGTCTCAAGAAAAAGCTGAATCCTATGGACACTTTTTGTCAGCTCTGTTATCCAGTGCCTTTTCTTAAAGTTTCCGCTTCTTCTTCTGCATACATCCCCATGTCCTTCATTCATGAGTGTGTAACACTTCAGCCGCTGCCCGCTGCCATTTTGAGTTCTTACGCTGCCTCCCGGGACTGATGAATGAAATTTTATTTACCCTCGGATCTGATTGGGGCTGTGGGCTTCAAAGCATCAAAATTTTCTTTGAGCTTGATTAACATAGTTGCTAGTTAAAGAAGTGATTTCATTTCTTACTTACTTAATTCTCTTCGTTCCTAGGTGGAACATAGGCCCTCAACTAGCGCGCGCCACCTAACCCTATTTGTGCAGTGCCTTTTGCCTCGTTCCACGTAAGATGTTTCGCCGCCAACTCTGCCATTCTCGTGCGTCTCCAGGTGTGCTGGGGTCTCCCTCTCTTTCGCTCCCCCGGTGGGTTCCACCCCAGTGCCCTCTTGACTACATGTCTATCTGGTCAGCGTGTGGCCGATCCAAACCCCAAGCTCGCTGTCTTATCTCTTCCTCTATCGGTCGTTGCACCGTTTGTCTCCAAAGCGCCTTGTTGCTGCTTCTGCTCCAGTCGCTTGGTCAGCCTCCAAGTTTCAGAACCATACAAGAGCACCGCCTTTACATTTGACCCAAAGACCCTCAGCTTTGTCTTGGTTGTTAGTGCCGTGGATCGCCATATTGGTCTCAGCATCGCAAATGCCTGTCTTGTCTTTCCAATTCGTACCTGAATGTCCTCATCAGTGCCTCCCTTCTTGCTTACAATGCTCCCAAGGTATATGAACTGGTCCACTTCTTCAATCCGCTCCCCAGCGACAGACACACCATCGCCGCGTTCAGTACCAATACGCATCAGCTTTGTCATGGTGGCACTGATCTTCAGGCCTACCTTCGCACTTTGTAGCTCCAAGGCCTGTGTCTTATCCCTCATATCCTGTATTCTGTGCGACAAGGTCTCCTAGCGGTGTCATAGTGGTCCACTGAATACCTCTCTTCCTGCCAAAGGCTGTCCTTGTCACCCAATCCAGGGCGACCAGAAACAGCAAGGAAGATAGCAGGCAGCCTTGTCTTACCCCAGTCCTCATATTCAATGGTTGAGTCTTCTGCCCATTTTGTACCATCTGTGCGGAGAAACCCCCATGGAGAATTCTGATGATGGGGACTATATCTTGTCAGACATCCAGTAATGCCGCAACAACCTCCACAAAACATCTCTGCTGATACTATCGAAGGCCTTTCCGTGTTTCCTTCTTTCTGCGAAACAAAGTGGAAATAAAAATTTCACTCCACGGAAACAGCACTTATCTGCTCCACAGATGCCATTTTGATTGGTATGGACAAGCAGGATCTCTCTGCTATGGTTTTGTTGGATATGAGTAAGGCTTTCGACAGCATAAACCATGATATTCTCTTCTTAAGACTTCAAGATCTTGGCATTTCTAAATGCGCTCTCGCGTGGTTTACTAGCTACCTGACCAATAGACAGCAAGTCGTGCGTATTAACGCCACCCTCTCGAGTCCGCTGCGTTTAAATAGTGGTGCAAGGAAGCATTGTTGGGCCGCTTCTTTTTAGTATTTACATTAATGACTTACCTTCTGTTCCAAGAAACTGTTTGACACAATGCTACGTTGATGATATTAAACTTCAGGTTTCTTTTAAGTTGCGTTGTCCGACAGCTATGTACGATCTAAATAACGACCTTCTCTTAGTACGCAATTGGTATTTTAACAGTTTTCTACTTTTAAATCCTGATAAAACAAAACGTATAGTCTTTGGAAGCCGGCAATTACTTGCCAAACTCCCCGACTTCAAGATATCTCTTCTTGGAAAGGATCTCGCTCCTGCATCTTCGGCCAAAGATCTTGGGGTTGTACTAGACCCGCAACTAACATTTGATGACCATGTTTTAAAAACTACTTAAGTCTCAAGTTGTGTCAAGTCTCGCACAAATCAGCCGGGTTAAACATGCTCTTGACCGTAACCAACTGGTGACAGTAATAAATGCCCTAGTCTTCAGCAAATTACTGTACTGTTCCACAGTGTGGTCGAATACCTCGAACAAAAACATCTGTAGACTACAGTAAGTTCAGAACTGTGCTGCGAGCATTATTACAGGTACCAGGAAATTCGATCACCCCTGCACTAAGAGATCTACGTTGGTTACCAGTAGACAAAAGCTATTCTTTTGTGACGCTGTCATGGCATTTAAATGCATGACTGGTCAAGCTCCACATTATCTCAGCGATCAATTTACGACAAAGCTTGCGGTCACCGGGCGTGTGACTCGAAGTTGCCAACTTTTAAACATCCCCTTGTATAAGTCGAGTACCGGGCAGAGAACTTTCTACTACCGCATGGTCCATATTTGGAACAATCTAGACAGTACTCTTAAAACTGCAAAATCGATTTCTACCTTTAAATTTTACCTGAAAAATAAATTGATTACCGGTTTTTTTTGTTAATAGTACGTCATGATAGTATTTAGTACCTTATTAGTATTTATTTTATTATAATTGTATAGTATGTAGTGATAATATCTATTACATAATTAATTCTTATAGGTATGTTTGTATTGTTACATTGCATTGTCACTGAAAAGCCCCACCAGGGGAGTGTCAGTAAAGTATTGTATTGTATTGTATTGTATTGTATTGTATTTTATTATATGGCTGGCTCCGCGAGCGGGCAAGATGAGTCAAATCCTGCGCTGTGATTGGCTACCCGAGCGGGCAAGATGGAGCTATCTTGCCCGCTCGGGATTACCCGTTGCCCGTTCGCTTGGCATCGAAAGTTTAATCCCAGCAACAATGCAATCTTTTCTTCGATTTTCTCGTTGTTTTGGGGGAAAACGCTCACTAAAAGTTCGGTAAACTTTCTCAACATTTACCTAAAGGAAAGGAAAGAGAATGGAATCGTCCTGGTGTAGTGAAAATTTTGTTTCAGCTACAATGAATGTGAGTTGAATCGGTGAGTTGCTCTGCGTGTAGTAATTTTAGATAGAATTAATTTTGTAAAACTTGTCTCAAGTCGAGTGCCAAATTGATTAGTTCTCTAGGTTTGAAATCACTGTATTTAAATCATAGCGTAGTGGAAGTTGCGTTAAGTGTTTAGAGCAGTTCAGAAAAGTATTTTTTTCAAGTTCGCCGAAGAAGCTCACGTTTTTAATTTAGCCGCGTCTTGCCTGTTGTAAACAACAAAATCTTGTCAAAGTTTCGCCCAGTTTTCTGATTCACCCGGTTTTTTTCGGCTTATGTTTGCATATAATCTCAAAATCTATTGTTTCATTCAAGAATTAATGATTGGAAGCCGAAAACTGTGTAAAAATCCTGAAAAATGTTTATTATTTACGCCACCGCGCGATCGGCTGAAAATGGCGAGTTTGCCGGATTCTATTCAAATCTTCCCGCTCTTGCGAAAATCTAAATTTTTCGTTCTCAATAATTGTATACTCCCTTTAAGCCATTATAAAGTTAGAGCATTAAGATAATTTAGGATTCCTTGTTTTCCACGATTACATGCTAATCTAAAAATGCACTGAAAATAAATCTTGCACCGGCCGGTTATGAAGAATTTTTTTCCGAGTAGAGCAGTTTCATGCCCTGTTTTGTTTTGTTGTTGTAGTTTTACTTGAAGGTAAAGCCATATAATAAATCCTTTACTGACCAAGCTTGTTCGATCAAGATGGCTGGATATTGGCCTCGTTCTTTTTTTGCGTTTTTATGGACCTCGACTTCGTCTCGGTCCATAAAAACGCAAAAAAAGAACTTGGCCAATATCCAGCCATCTTGACCTCACGCTTGGTCAATAACGCATATGTATTGTATTGTATTGTATTGTATTGTATTGTATTGTATTGTATTGTATTGTATTGTATTGTATTGTATTGTATTGTATTGTATTGTAATCTAAAAAGTTGATGTACAAGGAGGACTGCCACTCGATACTCTGCTCTACAATAATCCGCAGTGCTGTTATTCGATCCGTACAGCTTCGGCCCGCTCGGAACCCCGCCTACTCACTCCTCTCTCAGCTTTTCATCCAGCGTAGTCTTGATACGCTCTAGGATCACTCTGCAAAACACCTTACTTGCCATATTCGGCAACATGATGTCACGCCAGTTTTTACAGTAGCTCAGATCACCTTTCTTAGGCAGCTTGATTAGCAGACCTTTCCTCCACTCCTCTGGTATCTTCTCCTCGCTCCATATGCTGTTGGAGAGGTTTAGAAGAACCTCCTCTGATGTATCCCCTCCCGCCTTAATTGCCTCCGGTGGAACATTGTTACCTTCTGCAGCCTTCCCGTTTTTTAACCTCTTTATAGCATTCTTGATTTCAATACGTGTGATGCGACCTGTCTTGGGGTTAAGTTTGTCACTTGGCTTCACCTCTGGCGGGTTGAGCGGCTCTTCATGGTTAAGCACTGTTTGAAAGTGCTCCCTCCACCGGTGCATCTCCTCCTCTACTGTCCTGAGCAACACACCTGCCTCGTTTCTCACTGGCTTACACGTATTCTGGAATCTCCCACTTAGCTTTCTGGTGATCTCGTACAAAGTCCTTATTGTCACCTCTCTTTCCAGCCTCCTCAGCTCTCTCAGCTTCTGATTTCACATACACCTCCTGTCTCTCCTACACCTCCTCTTCACCTCCCTTTTCAACTCTTGGTATCTTGTACTTGCCTTTCTCTCTTCTGGTTTCTCGTTCTGGGCATGTTTGCGGTGTTTCTTGCCACCTTTCGCTGCTCGATTTTCTCCGAAGTCTCCTTGCTGATCCACTCCTTCCTGTTTGCCTTTGCCCTACCCAGCACCTACTCGCAAGTCTCCACGTAACCCTGCTCGATCTGCCTCCATTCATCATCCACTGACAGTTTCTCAACTCAACTCCATCAACTACTGCAGACCTTCAAATCTATTGCACAGCGCTAACTTGAATGCGTTCCTAACCTCCAGATCTTTCAACTTGCTGACCTCAAAACGCACTCGGCCAGTTTCTCCCTTTCTCACTTTGGCAATCCTTAGCCTGACTTTTGTCATCAACAGGTGGTGGTCCCACCCAACGTCTGCCCCGCGCATCGCGCGAACGTCCAGCAGGGAGCTCCTTCATCTTTTGCTAAATGCCAGGTGGTCGATCTGATTCACAATACCAGCGTCAGGAGACCTCCATGTCCGCTTGTGACACTCCTTATGGGGAACTGCGTTCCACCGATTACAAGTTCATTTGCCTGAGAGAAGTCTGCCAATCTCTCACCATTTTCATCCATCTCAGCTCTCGCTCCATGCTTACCCATCACCTCCTCCCTGCCTGTATTGTCTATCCCCACCTTAGCATTCATATCTCCCATAACGATCTTCACATCTCTGCATGGCACCTGCTCCAAACCCATCTGTAGCTGGTCGTAGAAATCATCCTTCGCCTCCTCCGTTGCCTCATTTGTTGGGGCGTAGCATTGCAAGATGGTAACCTGTTGCTACCTGGAGTTGAACCTGGCTCTGATTATCCTCTTAGACACTGGTTCCCATTCCAGCAGACATTGTGCAGCTTCTTTGGACAGAATGAAGCCAACTCCTTTCTCATGATTTCCACCTTCTTCCATTCCTGAGTATAGCACAGTTTCGCCTGTAGCTACCCTCATTTTCCCAGAAGAGTTCAATCTTATTTCACCTACTCCCAGGATACTAATACCATACCTGATCACCTGGGCACATCTACCAGTCTCAAACATTGTCCTTACATTCCATTGCCCGATCTTCAAACACGCTTTTGGCGACAGCAATTTCGTCGGCGCTTTATGCGTCATTCCCTGCTTCGCACGTTGTTCCACGTCATTGCAGCCGGTTTTTTTTTCCTAAATATTTAAAAAAATTGAAATATTTAATCTAATCTTTTTGTGCTGCTTTTAGTTTATTCATGAAATGAAAGCGAACATTGGTAACAGTAGAGTAGATCAATTAAATATAACAAACAAGAAAATAAAAGGCAAATCATGCATTATAGCCGAATTATTAAAGCTTATGAAAAAAACAAAAGAGGAATAAATGTGTACCATAAGCAGTAAACATTGCATGTTGTTTCAGCAGGAAGTTTAAAATGCTAAATGAAAGTTTCAGCAAGGGAACAAATTTCATTTGAAAGGACTGAAATATTAAAGAGTCAGTAGTTTGGATAACGTTTTCACGCAGTGTTGCGGTTTGCATATATATAGATATATTTTTTCCAATAGTGCTAAGCGTTAAAAAGATTTCGCTCATTAAATTCGCTCATTACAACATATAGATCGTTGCACCTGATTCTATTAAGCGAAAACTTCCGATAAAGTGTTACCCTATTTAACCTCTTAGGACGGAATTGAAAAGAACCCGAAAGTCTTTTTTTTTTTTTTTTCAGCTGAATTTTTTAACTGGTGTACTGGGAGAAAGGCTAAAGACATAAGAACAAGAGAAGGCACGAATTGATGCTTTGCACTTGAGGTCTCTAAGGTGTAAGCAGCTATGGTACTCTATTTATTTATTTATTTATTTATTTATTTATTTATTTATTTATTTATTTATTTATTTATTATTATTATTCTTATTATTATTATTTTATAGGCGGGAAGTGGGGCCGGGGGAAGGGGAGGCGATTGGATTTTACAGCCTCGTTGGTTCTTTAAACATGGCAGTTCTGTCTACTTATTTAATTCAATAAACCCGTTCGCCTTTTTGGAGAACTCCTCCCAAACGTTCTTACACGCTTTCACATGATTCCGTGTAACACCTTTGCAGGCTTGTAAATCCGCATAGGAAAACTTGTTTAATTGTTTTCGAGAAATTACTGTTTTGCTTTCGATACAAGTGTGAGGTTATAATATCGAAAAGAAGAATAAATAAGAGGCCCGAGTTTAGATAGACAACCATCTTTCTTTCTTCAGAATAGAATGGCACGCACTGTTAAACAAACCTCATTTATTCTTAATCCGTTCAGCCGCACTTGTAAGTTGCCATCCCATTGGTAAACAACCCGCATGAGAACTTGTAATAAAAAAAGACTAATGAAAACCTTAAAATAAATCTACAAAACATAGGATATTCAAACCCAGGAGGACATCTGAACTATTAGACAGCCATCTCTTTAAAATACTGCTGGATATCATATAAGAGCAGAATTAAGTCTAAACCAATAATATGACGGCAGATAAAGTATCTGGACAAAGAACACTTGTACCATGCAATGAACAATCATCATAAGCGCAGATATTAGATGAACAGAATGACAGGATGTGAAAACCCATGAGGACAACTGATCTATTAGACAGCCAGCACTTTAAAATGCTATCGAACATCATACCGCAAAAGCAGAATTAAGTCTAAACTAATAATAGCTATGACGGCAAAAAGGTATTTCAACAAACATCCTTGAATGCCTGAAATATTAGATGATGACCACCAATTGAAGAAAAAATCCTACACCACACCTGCATAAATACTAGGCCTCGTCCAAAGGCAAACTTTATGGGGGAAAAAATCGACTACAATTTCAGAGAGCAAAATATATGCATGCACCCACAAAACAGGAAAAAAATCAGTGATAATCTGTATCATGAAATACTCAAGCGCTTTAACTACATTCAACGGCCTTATTGCTGTAAGAATAAACAGTGGACGTGTTCGAAAACAAACGTACCCAATGCGACTTGAATTAATAAAGCAATCTAGAAAACAGACATAATACTGGGTTTTTTTCCAGTCCCAGTATTATAACTCTCTGCCTGTAGGTAGTGTTTTGCTGACTGGATTTTCAAGTTCTGAAGGTGATTTTCACCAAACCTAAATTCTCAATATATGTGTCTCAACAATAATTAACTCCATCTTAAAGAAAGAACACTTTAATCTCAGACGCTAATTAGAGCAATAGTCCGTGAACTTCGAACTAAATTTAAAAGTCGGGGACGACTGCATCTCAGCGATTTATCTCACATTTTGCATGTATACTTCTTTACGGGTCCTTACAACGAAAGGTTTTTTTTTTAAATAATAATAAAAATAGACTAATGAAAAACTTAAAATAAACCCACAAAACATAGGATATTCAAACCCAGGAGGCCATCTGAGCTATTAGACAGCCATCTCTTTAAACTACCGTTGGATATCATATAAGAGCAGAATTAAGTTTAAACCAATAATATGACGGCAGATAAGGTATCTAGACAAAACCACTTGTACCATGCAATGAACAATCATCATAAGCGCAGATATTAGATGAACAGAATGACAGGATGTGAAAACCCATGAGGACAACTGATCCATTAGACAGCCAGCACTTCAAAATGCTATCGAACATCATACCACAAAAGCAGAATTAAGTCTAAACTAATAATAGCTATGACGGCAAAAAGGTATTTCAACAAACATCCTTGAATGCTTGAAATATAAAATGATGACAACAAATTGAAGAAAAAATCCTACACCACACCTGCATAAATACTAGGCCTCGTCCAAAGGCAAATGTTTGGGAAAAAAATCGACTGCAACTTCAGAAAGCAAAATATCAGTGATTTACATTCACCCAAAAACAGGAAAAAAAAAAAAGCAGTGATAATCTGTATCATGAAATACTCAAACGCTTTAACTACATTCAACGGTCTCGTTGCTATAAGAATGAGCAGTGAACGTACCCAATGCGACTTGAATTAATAAAGCAATCTACGAAACAGACATAATACTGAGCTTTTTTTCAGTCCCAATATTATAACTCTCTTCCTACGAGTACCTAATTTTGTTGACTGGATTTTCAAGTTCTGAAGGTGATCGGTTCACCAAACCTAGAATTCTCAATAAATGTGTCCCACCGATAATTAACTCCATCTTAAAGAAAGAACACTTTAATCTCAGACGCTAATAAGAGTAATTGTCCGTGAATTTCGAACTAAAATTGAAAGCCGGTGGCGACTGCATCTCAGCGATTTATCTCACATTTTGCATGTAAAGTTAAACCATTGGCGGCTGATAATTTCAGGAGAAATAGAACGAAAGTTAAACCGAATAAATGCATTTAGACCAATATTTAGGCAATAAATGCAAGGAAACGGTGGTTTGTTTCAGTAATATTTCGATATAAATTCTATATCATCGTCAGACTAGGTGACAATGCGGTAGCTAAAGTTTAAATACTAAAAGGGTGGTAAATTAGCATCAATAGGCACGTGAGAATGAAATAAGTACAAAACAAAAAGAGAAAAACTGTCATGAGAATAAGCAGAGTTCTCTGCTGGCCTTCAAGCCATTGTTCAAGGATGGCGATGAACGTAGAAGGTGGGCCGGTCTTATTGGAGAAAATGTCTGGTAAATTATACAGGTCTTGAATGTGTTGGATATTATCACATTGTCGAAGATGTTTGTATATAGCACTTTCTTTATCCGTGAGCGCGTGTTCTTGTGTGCGAATAAATAGAAACACATTCAAGACCTGTATAATTTACCAGACATTTTCTCCAATAAGACCGGCCCACCTTCTACGACCACCAAAGAATTTTTCACCGAAACCGTGCGTAGCAACACAAAGATAATTGACAGTGACGACGATTGGAACCTCCTTCTATACAAAGAAGCCTATCACATAAAACGTTCATCGCCATCCTTGAACAATGGCTTGAAGGCCAGCAGAGAACTCTGCTTATTCTCATGACAGTTTTTCTCTTTTTGTTTTGTACTTATTTCATTCTCACGTGCCTATTGATGCTAATTTACCACCCTTTTAGTATTTAAACTTTAGCTACCGCATTGTCACCTAGTCTGACGATGATATAGAATTTATATCGAAATATTACTGAAACAAACCACCGTTTCCTTGCATTTATTGCCTAAATATTGGTCTAAATGCACTTATTCGGTTTAACTTTCGTTCTATTTCGCCTGTAAACTTCTTTACGGGTCCTTACTACGAAACGTTTTTTTTTTTTTTTTTAATAAAAAAAGACTAATAAAATCTTTAAATAAACCCACAAAACATAGGATATTCAAACCCAGGAGGCCATCTGAACTATTAGACAGCCAGCGCTTTAAAATACTGTTGGACATCATATAAGAGCAGAATTAAGTCTAAACCAATACTACGACGGCAGATAAGGTATCTAGACAAAACCACTTGTACCATGCATTCTCAAACTCATTAATAATTCATGCAGTCAAAAGCCAATAAATGACCTCCATTTCGGTCAGGTGGATGAATCTTGATACCCCAATGAAACACCAGATGAAACACCACCAGGTTTTCATCTGAGATGAAACATGTTTTTCATCTGAGATCAAACATTTGCATTTTAATGAGATTAATTTCTTATTGTTTCATTTGAGAAGACATGTCAAAAACTCGGGCTTCGTGCTTTATCACGGGTTCCAAATACCTCGAAACAGATGAAAGCACTCGGCCTGCGGCCTCGTGCTTTCATCTGTTTCTCAGTATTTGGAACCCGTGATAAAGCACTCGCCCTCGTTTTTGACATATTACATGAACAATCATCATAAGCGCAGATATTAGATGAACAGAATGACAGGATGTGAAAACCCATGAGGACAACTGATCCATTAGACAGCCAGCACTTTAAAATGCTATTGAATATCAGGACGTAAAAGCAGCAATTTAGTGATAATCTTGATGAAGAGAACAAGACTTTTAAATTTTAAAGACATGTTTCGACAACTCCCGTGCCATCGTCAGTTTACGGATGGAATTACAATGATGATCAATATATAGCGGAAAATTAGAATGACAATGGTATGATACAACTAATTCCAAAGAAAGATTAAGATTTACATGAAACAATTGTTGATTTAGGGAGCCGGGTTTCTCCCAGTGAATATGCACTGCCTCCTTGATTTTTAATTGTGTCCGTGTTGTTGCTTGATCTATACGGACAACAAAGCACTCGCTCGAACAAAGTGTCCGACAACTAGGTGAATCCTGTAGGTGCTTAAAAATGTGAGAGGCCTTATCGGTATTTAAGTGCTCATTTATGCGCGTGCAAATGTGTCGGGAAGTCTCGCCGACAAAGCAGGCACCGCAGCCTGCACACCTGAATCTGTAAACAACGCATGCTATGTCGGCGAGACTTCCCGACATTATAGGGGTGTCAGTAAAACGCGGGGTCGGGGCCGGGGCCGGGGCCGGGGCCGGGGTCAGGGTCGGGGTCGGGGTCGGGGTCGGGGTCGGGGTCATTTTTTTTTTAATTTTGTTTTCTTTTTCTTTTTCTTTTTTTTTTTTTTTTTTTTTTTTTTTTTTCAACATCACAGGTCATTTGTGGGTAAAATAAGGATTAAAGCCAATATAAAAAAGTTAAGTCTCTAAAGCTTACTATCTTAGGATAAGTCATCGGTGACAACACTCGATACAGTTCCGTATTCTGGCGAACATTGGTTCCGTGAATTGACTACCTTTTATTCTTCCAAGAAACGAAATGAGGCAAAAAATAGAAGGTACGAGACAATATATTTCCTTGAACTAACAAATTCGTGAACTAGAATGTGCATGAACTTACTATGAACACCCCCGCCGCCTTCCATGATCGTGTCGTTTGTTACAGTCAATCCATGTCACGCGTGACTATTATTTCCGAGAATGAAATAAACATGCGTTCGAATTCCTTTGTAAATAAAGCTCGGCATTTGAATGGAATGTAGAACATTTCTCTGGAAATCTTTCCGAAAAAGACGCATTAACTGACAAAAAAATATTCAAAATACTTGAGAAACAATTTGTATTCTTGAAATACTTGTGCTGTAACGTAAAGAAAAATTAATAGTTTTATACCGTCAGTGAACTAGGGAAATTTCTACGAGAACTCTGAAATCTCATTGCGACCCATTGCCGACATCAAAACTGACATGTAAATAGGCGTTGGCAAACAGGCTTGAAATGGAAATCCGATGTCAAATAATTTTTATAAAACATTGCTGCTGAAAAATTCATGAATTGGAAACTTTTGGCATTAGGAAAAGGATTTCAAGAAAAAAAAATTGGAGGCTGTGCCAGAAAGCGTCCAGTCGTGTTTTGAACTTTCCATACATTTTCCTGTGTTTTTTTCCCGCGAACTAATTTTAGTAGCAGTTCACGGCTGGTTTGCTTTACAGACAAATGTATGGAAAGTTCATAGTAAGTTCATGCACATTCTAGTTCAAGAATCTGTTAGTTCAAGGAAATGTATTGTCTTGTACCTTTGAATTTTTGCCTCATTGCGTTTCTTAGAAGAAAAAAAGTTTGTCAATTCACGGAACCAATGTCCGCCAGAATACGGAACTGCATCGAGTGTTGTCACCGATGACCTATCCTAAGCTAGTAAGCTTTAGAGACTTAACTTTTTTATATTGGCTTTAATCCTTATTTGACTAGCAAATGACGTGTGATGTTGAAAAAAAAAAGGGAAAAAATAAAATAAAAAAATATAAAAAAATGACCCCGACCCCGCGTTTTACTGACACCCACATTATAGGGTACAAAGTTTAATCTTATTGCATTAACTTAAAACACGTTTTCTGAAAATTCTGAAAATAAAGAACTAGTAAAACTAAAAAAAATAAACAGTTTTCTTTTATAAAAGATGTCATTTCGTTAAGATCGAGGTCAGATTTATTGTGAACGTATTATTTCGGACCGCTCAAGTTGCATCTTGTTGGGACGTTCATTCATTATGCAAGTTTTGTGGTTTTCAAGGGCACAAGTGGAAGCCCTGGCAACTGACTCAGCGTAAAAAAAGGAATATTTGTCTACAAATAGGATTTTTATGTCTTCAATCCGATCTGTCGTTCATCTGTTTTTTCAGTTATTGAAGTATTTTTTAGGAGTTTTGTTGTATTGTGTGCCACAATGTCACGATACCGGGGTCACGGGGTAGGGCCCGGACAATCAATATTGTACCACCCTCTAGCGTTCATGACCTTTGCACCAAGACACGTATCACGTTCATCGAGCGGACACAACTGCAGAGGAAAAAGAGCAGAAAACTATTCTAGATACCTAGAGACCAGCGTGGCATCTGATTATTTCGGCATTTCCATATAATCCTCCGTTTCAATTGCTAACATCCGGTTGTACAAACGTTAACAACAGGTTGCTTAAAAATAGGCAACGTTGGCGTTAGCTTGCTGGTCAAAAGTAAAAGAACTTGTATTTTTTCTTCCCTAACCCACAGAAGTTTTAATCCACATGGGATGTTTCGCCTCTTTAGCCTCTCTCATTCCCCTCCCTGCCATGCTCCATACTCTTTCCTGCCTTCTGTAGAATACACAGGATATTGTGAAATGGCTTTACGACAAAGTTGGAATGGGCTTTAACATCTCTAGCTCACTCTTTCAATGCCAATTGGGTCTGTTGTTGGGTGGGTCTATTACTATATAGCGAGATGTTTCAGAGTTTTGTCGTTTTAATTTACGATCATATCCTGTTTTCTGTCATTGCAAGGCAGATCGAACGAACTGATCAAGTTATTTGGCACCTTTTTAAGGGTTAAAGGAAAGGCAGTGGAGCGCTGTAATCTAGGGAGAGGGTGAGGATTATGTGCACTCACGGTGTTACCCTTCCCTGGATTGCGGTTGGATGTCGAATAGAGCCGAATACGAAAAGTTGCATGTTGAAAAATCGAGACGACAAAATATCAAGTATGTCAAATGAGTAAGGTATATTGTTCAAAGTGAAAAATCGAGTGTAAAATGTGTGTGGTTATGCCGAATGGATGTTGAAAATGAAAAGTACAATATAATGTCACAAATGTAAAGTTGAATGTTGAACTGTACAATGTAGTCTGAAATGCAAGAAGTAGAATGAAAGAAATAAACATCGAATTTTAGGGGAAATGGAACTCCATACGAGTTTCAAACAATTTTGATTATCTTATGTCGTCCATTTCAAACATCATAAAACAAACAAACCAACATGTTTCATGTTCAACTCTTTATTGTGAGCTTTGACTAAACTACTGTTCATGTTCATGTCCATGTTCATTTCCACTTTCAACCTTCGAATAGAATAAAATAGAATAAATAAATAAATAATCATTAAAATGTTCAATTCAATTAGTATTGGAAATCGATTGAGTTTGTATTTGTATTGAATAGACCGTATTCGTTCGTATTCTCGGTATCGAACTTGAAGTTCGTTGCACTTGCGGCTTATCTTTTATGTCTGCGGTTTATCATTCGCGTGTTAATTTTGTCACTTTCCTGATGCGGGAGTTTTTGAGGAAATTAAGAGAGCCGAGATGGTAATACCAAATGGCCACCATTTAGAAATCATCATGTAATTTCTACTTCACATGACGTCATAGAAGTGTCATTGTCTCTAGCTTTGAAAGTCTCGGAGTTATATATATATATGGATATTTTGGAACGCCCCTCCCCCCTCTCCACTGCAAATGGCCTTTGGCTATGAATAAAATCATGAAACAAGTTCTTGAGGTAAAAGTGTATTCCGAAACCTTCAAATCTCTTGATGCTGAAGTCGATTGCGCTAAAAATTTGAAGGACTGTTAGCAGATGACGGAAGTATATCATGGTTATCATTTTGGTGGTTAATCACGCATTATCGTGATGTTTTAACTAGTAAAGTTAGAATTAGCGAAAAGTAAGTGCTAAACTTCACGAACACTCAAACGATTTGGCAGACGATTTCCCATTCATCCTGTTGACTCAAACGCAGAAAAAAAATAGTGACTGTGCTCGCCTCAGTGTAATTTTAAAAAATAAGTTTTCATTATGTCAGGCAACGGAAAGCAGGTAGAATGATGTTAGGAGAGCTTCTGGAATTAGCCTTTTTAACATCTATCCAATGAGATTTGAGTATTTTTCAGTCCTATGATAAAAGAAAGGTGTTGTTATTTTCTGTTGTTGTTGTTGTTGTTGTTTTTTTGTTGTTGTCGTTGTTGTTGTTGTTGTTGTTGTTTTAATTTATATAGTGTTTTCACATGACGTCACAACGGCCTGTTGGTGTCCCAAACTAAACCTCTGGGAATTGAACTCTTTTTTTTATGCAAATACTTTCTTTTGTTTCAGTAAACCAATATGGCCAGTAGTCATATGAATGAAACACTCTATATGTAGAAAACAGTCAATCAATCGTACCTTGACTTTCAAAATGTGAAACTTTCATTACGGCTTGTTGTCGTTGATCCATTTAATGTAGTTGCTCACTCGAGCGAACACTGTGAAAAAATCAGTTTTGCACATGGGATTCCCCCAGCTCACGATACCTCGCACCACATATCTTCCACGTTCTTTGCAGACCAAAGGTCCTCCACTATCCCCCTGTGTAGATTAATGAGAGCGAAAATTCAGGAAACAATGTTAAGGACGAACAGCTGTTCTTTACTTAAACATCATCCTTGTTTGCAGCAGAATTAAAGTAAATAAGATTAGAAGGTCTATGAACGGGAAGGCGAAATCATGAGAAGTCTTCAGAAGTTATACAACAGTTGTCGCATTCCTGACAGGAGAGAGTTCCATAATTCAGGGACTACGATCATGAATCATCGGCCTCCAAGTATGCAATAGCACCTACACGGAAAAGATAAAGTTTACTGTTAAAACAGTAATTCATTGATAGACCGAAGGTGATACCTTATGCCAGTTGAAGATGTAAAATTTATCTTGGTTGTTAAACTATGTATGGCGTTAAAGGAAATTAACAAAAACTTAAACTTAATCCTGAAACTAATGGACAGCCAATATGTAAAAAAAAGGGAGCAATGGTCAAAATTCATGCTCTTTGGAAATGAGTTTGGTAGCATCATTCTGTACTCAGCATATCCAGTTGACTGGCGGGTTATTATAAACCATAAGTAAACTTTTACAAAAGCCAATTCTGTTAATAATGAAGGAAGGAATGAATGAGTGTCTCAGCAATTTAGCGATGCTAGTGTTATCCTGTGTGTGTGATCCGTCAGTTGACAGAAAAGTAATAGACAGAAAATAATAGACCCTCGCAGTTTAAATTGTCTCCGCTCTTCAAATATATGTTTCATAAGTTCATATTCGAAGTTGAATTTGGCTAAGTGCTGGCGTTGCTATGACGATTAATCATTCTATCTTGGTACCATTTAACATAAGACTGTTTGCGCGCACCCATTTTATCACCAACATAACATTCCATGTTGCAGCCTGTATACAGTTTGGATTTTTACACTTCGCTGTCAGTTTACACGGGGGGCTGCGTATTGATCAGGAATAAAACACGATAAAAGAATTCGTTGTAATTTGTCTGCGTGCGGCAGTCATTTTCCATAATTTATGCGCGGTCACCGACAAACGAGGACCAAGATTCATTCAGAAACCTTTCGAAAACTGTATTAAAGAGACAAGCGAAAGCCAAGCAAGGATGAGGGCATGCAAGAAACCAAACCACAAGGTAATGGGTTCCTTTAGACATGTCATTGTTTGTTCAGGGAAGTTAACGAACTAAATGTTTATATGCTAGCTTTGTGCTGAAAAGAAAAATTTGAGCTTATTTTAGTTTTATTTCGACTCATGTCTGCCGTAATCACACAGGTTAAAGTCATGGAAGTTTAAATTGCGATAATTTGATTGATGGCCTACGGTCTAGCTGATATGACGGATTTTGACGGATATGCAACGTTTTTCGTCGCCTAGCTAAACGATTGGAAGCCCGTTTTCGACTGTTTCAAAGGAAACAGTAAAATTTCACAAGGATGAATCTGTCATTTTACAGTTTGTTTATCAAGTAAGGAACAAAAGTAAAATTTCGTTTCGAGTCAGAAATGATTAATCGACCGTTACAACCATTTTTGAAGCTAGACTTCCATTCTAGTACATTCGAAGCTGTCACCGAGATCTTAAGGTGATTTTGCTTGATAGATTTCATGGACTACTTTTTGTTTATACGTGCAGTCTGTAGAATTAACGGCGCTAAAAATTTGCCGTAAAGGAAACTACATTTGTTATACATTGCGTGATCGTGGATAAGATATTTCCGGTATTTTGTCTGGAATCTGCATTTAGTATGACGCCCGTTTAACTTTGTCCATATCCTTCTGTGACAACCTGATGATGGCAAGCAAAAGTTAAAATTTAATCCTTGTACGATTTTATTAATGGGAACTTGTTGAAGAAT
Organism: Pavona decussata; assembly: GCF_977016875.1. NCBI lineage: Eukaryota > Metazoa > Cnidaria > Anthozoa > Scleractinia > Agariciidae > Pavona > Pavona decussata. Next base: position 2,045,529 of record NW_028145674.1, read on the forward strand.
TCCAAAATTCATTCCTAGCGATAAACGATCAGGCCTAAGTTCCTGTATTCAAAATGATCCCGTTCGCGCAAACGATACGAACTGCAATCTTTTACTGTACACAATCGATGTGATTTCCCCTTTGGGAAGCATTTAATGAACTATCGTTTGACACTACTGATCAAGGAAAAATTGACGCTTACTCTGAAGTTAACTGAAACTGTCTAGATTTTAGACATTGTGGTTTTATTTTTGTTTACCTGACATCCACCTTTGCCTCTACCCCCTGCACATATCATTTCTTTTTCAATGACCGGAAGTATTGGTTTATTTTTTTTACTGCAGTCTTTTTGAGAAGCAACAGGTATCTGGGCCTGCTGGAGAACGTCAGCCAGAGGCCCTTGATTTACAGTTCGTCCCCAACCTAAATAATAAATAAATAAATAAATAAATAAATAAATAAATAAATAAATAAATAAATAAATAAATAAAAAGGCTAAGCCGCATTTAATGTGCATGCATCAAAAGCATACGGCCAGGAAGACACAACCACATTATAATGGTAGCCTAAAGAAGGCTATGCTTTAAACCTATTCAGTACAGGCTTTGTGTTCTGCGAGAGGGTACTGTACCAATGAATGGTTTTCTGTGTAATAACATGATAAAAAGGCAGCTAAGAATGCCAAGAAATGAAATAATAAGAACGCATTGTTCACGAATTTCTGTCTATCTCACGCAGTGAGTCTAAGTTGGAGATTATTTGTAATGTATCGATGGTACAGTCGGATCTCTATTAAGCGGCCACCCTGGGGACTTTGAAAACTGGCCGCTTAATAGAGGTTGGCCGTTGAATAGAGGTATCGAATACAGCACTTTACTGACAAAATAATAATTCGGGACTTTGGAAAGTGGCCGCTTAATGGAGGGTGGCCGCTTAATAGGTGGCCGCTTAATAGAGGTCCGACTGTATTGTCTACCGGAAGTTGTGTTAGCGGAAGTTCTCGGATTCTGTAAACGTGCAAAGGATCATGGGGCTTTGTGCGGGCCATGCTTTCCAGGTGTCATGGCGGCTGAATAAAGTGTAGTTCTTTTCATAGTTAAATCTGGTTTATTACGCGGCCATCCGGGCGTCATTGTTACATTGTTAAACACATACATTGATTTATGTACCTGTAATGAAGCACTGTGTTCCTGGTCTGGCCATGCTGCCACCTTTTGGCAAACACACAGTGTTCACCTTTTTACTTGACTTAATTTTCCCACGGAGTTGAATGAGGGCAATATCATTCCTGACCGTGCTTGGAACAAAACTTCTATTTTTGGTGAGCTTTCGCAGACGGAAGGTCTTCTGGACGGATGTTTTTCCTTTTAGACGGTGTGCGCCTGTGGAATGAAGAGAAGAACATTGATACGTGAAGGACAATGATTATAAAATGAAAGATAATTTGTGTTTCACAGAATATTGACAAAGGAAGTGATAGAAAGGATGCAAAATCATTGTGGGCACTGATATAATAATACTCGAACCACATGTAGTCGCCTTTCATGCATGGCCATAAATAAAGGTTTTTTTTAAACGTTTGAAATATTGCTTGACGTCTGCTTTTGAGGGCCATTCATTGAATGAATTTTTTTAAGGCCTTCCAAAGTTTAGAGGAGAAGGAAACGATTGCAAAGTTTATATAAACACTCTTGTGAAGTTGGCAAATAGGGATTCCTATGACGAAAATGGTTTGAATTATCGATCGGTCAGGAATATTAGCTCCTGCTCGTTAAAGCACGTTTCTACCTTTTATGGGAATTTGATGGTTTCTATCTGTACAGATAAAGCGGTTTTTCTTTTGGTAAACTACGAATGTGTTGGAGGAAAGTTGTGTGGCTAGCTCACATGTTTTATTGAAATATCCTCAAAATTTTTAACAAAGACATACCCACAACGATTGTGACTTTGCGAAGATTCGTGCCAGTGATACGGAGGAAGCAGTGGGCTGCAGTGAGAACCAAGTCCCTTCCTATGAGTGATCCTCCACAGAAGTGGTTGCCGTTGAATCTGAGAGAAACTTGCCAAGGCCAGGAGTTTGGAGGGGCATTTTCACCATTTACAACCCTGGAAGAAAACGACTTCCTTCCACAACCTTGAGAATTCAAACGCAGCAAAATAAATGATACACTTTTGATTCCATGCCAACATGAGAAACTAGATGTGCATCACTAATTGTATAACTGTTAAAGTGATTATTACTGGAGCTCGGTTGATGAAGCCCTCTTACATCATCAGTGTTGAGAATGGTGTATTTACTATGTATTGTTTGTCCCATGAACCTGGTTTAATGGCCTTAGCTTCCACGAGTCTCCTGTAGCTCAGTGGTAGAGCTAGAGGTATTGCGTTCGACTCCTCATAGGAGCACTCCGATTTGTTTCCAAGTATTCCTGTTTCACTTACTGAATAATAAATCATTTTCATTTATTCACCAGGCTTAACATATTCCCTCACTCTTATTCCATCAATCTTCTTTTTGGATATACCCGGTAGTAGACGTTTTACATGCTTTTTTTTATACAAATTTGGTATATACTTGAATGATTATCTAGTGTGTATTCGAATTGCTTGTCTTAGCCACTCCCTCGCCATGTAAGAAAAATTAACAGGGGGCTTCGAATTTCTTTTAAATACAGTTGATTGAGCCTTTTTTTTCTTATTTTGCCTGTTTTAAGGGTAAAGTAGGTAGTTCTGAAGGAAATTTTTGGTTTCATGGAGGGAGTAAATTAACAATGAAAGCAGCTTGAAGAGAAGTGCAAGACCAGTCTATCCGCCTAAAACAGCTATCCCTGACACATAACATCAGGAATCATGTTTGGCGGAGAACGTATTATTAAAAATGTTTCCAGTGTCTGGTAATTAGAGCGCCCATTTAACACAGGCGCGGCTTTTTTGGGGAATTTTGTGTTTTGTGAGACTTACCTTGAGAGCTTGAAACTTCAAGCAACAAAAGAGCAACCACTATACACAGATACATCTTGGGTGGGATTTCTCCAAATACGAATATAAGCTAAAAATGGCATCTCTTTTATGCGTTGCAGTATTGGATTAGGTGCAAGCCACCTGGATTTCTTTCCCAAATACCACTCATGGTCGTTGTGGGCGTTAAGTGTTCCATGTTTCAGCTGCCATATGGTTTTCTCTTTTGTTTTCATATGAAGTTTTCACCGTTTAGTTTGTTAATATTTCCCCTTGTTCGATAAACCTTTGATGCAGGCCCACCTCATTGTGACCTGGATGTTGAAGCTAGGTTTTATTTAGCCAAAGTGTTTCTTTCTTTTCTTTCCTTCTTTTTTTTTTTTTTCTTTTTTTTTTTTTTTTATACTACATTAAGATTTCTAAGCAAATTCTTTGTTAACCGCCTATTGTTTACATTATATTGTGTGCTGTACGGATATTGGCTAAAACTTGATATTAATATTACACTGTATGACTGGATCTCTCCTTCTACTGAGGAAGTCCTTTTGGTATTATTTCTGACTCCCATGAAAAGAAAAAAAGAAAAAGAAAAAATGAAACAGAAATTTAACTGTACCACTATTTATGCGTCCCTATTAAATTCTAGTAAATTAAACAATAGAGCCATATCCCTCCAGGAGTTTATTGACAAACCTCTTTTTATATATAATCTTGAGAATATGCATACGAAAATAACGATTTTATTGCTTAAGCAATTTATGTTTAATTTCCCCGAGAATAACTCCTGCTGTAGGTGTGTAAATAGCACATGTCATAGCAATGCAAGTAGTTTGTTTGCAAATGAATGCAATTTAATCAAAATAAACACGAAAACGTTATATGACTGTCAACAATAGTTTGAAGGCATGTCACGTTCTCAAGTATCAGATGGCCTCCGCAGTTTTCAAATCCTTTTTACTGTGGGCGTATTTTATAAATTTTTATTTTATTGTTGATGCAGGATATTTGCTGATGAAATTATATCTCCACAACTGAGGCCTTATGTCAGAAATTATGTGATTTGTTTGCGATTACACGCCGTGGGAAAAAAGAAAGGAAGATCGTCTATTTTACTTGAAGTTTATATTATGAAAGAACTTCAACAGCTTTTGGTGATGACTTAGTTGAACTACTAGACATGTAATGTAAAATCAACATCCCGACCATTTTTCTTGGAGACGTCTCTTGTTTCTATTTATAATGCGGCTCAATTAAATGCAAGTTGATATTGATTTTTTTTTTTTTTCATAAAAATTTATACCTTCTTTTTGTGTCCTACATAAGAAATGTACTAGCGAGTAGACCAGTACCATACCTAAGTGCGGATTCAGCGTGCAAATAATTTAAATTGAAAATAATATGGTTAAAAATCCCTATCGGCTGGAGACAGAGGAGCTGGCTATTTACAAGCGCGGCCGAGAAGTTGAAATCGCGGCGACCGAGAAACAACTCCAGCAAGCGGTCAGATCGGAACTTGTATCCGGGGCCTCCGGATTTCAAGTCCGGCGCCCTAACCACTCGATCACGCTACCCCCCTGATATTCTCATTGTCACTCACCAAGCTCGTCCGAATGAAAAATATATTCACACTCTCTAAATAACTACGAAACTGGGCTGTGCGCTACGCTGACATGTTTGTAACGCCTCGGTGTTTTAAACGAGTCAATGCCAACCGTGTCTCGTGGGACATCACCTGCCTATTTAAGCAAACTATTCCTGTTTTTTGGTCCTTCTCGCCAAGTGACGCCATTCTTGGATATTAGCACGTTTTTTTTAATTGCCCTGTTAGTCTCACGTCGCCGAAGCAGCTTCACAGTTATGTCCAGTTTTATCGTTTTCTTCAGGACCGTTCATCTAAACCCATCCGCCGAGGCTATGGCTAAGTTTTTGCTGCATATTTAACGAAGCACAACGAGAGCAACGGGGTAGAATAAAAACTTTTTGCTGTGAGAAAGAATTGGCTTGAAAAACCGCCTTGTATGAAGGGCTGTGAGATCTTCCTACCAAAATTTCAGCAAAACAAAAATCGTTCAACTCAAATTCCGTATCCAGTCAAAGCCGCAATGGACATCCAATACTGGCCAAACTGACCACGACAGGAGTCATAGACATAACAGAATATAAGGAGAGGTTTCTATCTGAGTTATAGATGGATAAGAAGTCATATTAGGTCTAAAAGGAATGACTGAATGACTCAAATGCCATTTTTTTTTCAGGATCCTCCAGTAGATCCTTAGCTACCTGAAAATGTTCTACTGCTGATAAATAAGTGGAGATCGACAAATTCTCCTCACGATGGTCATGCTCATACAGTCGTAGAGCAACATAGCGATGTTATTCCAGACAAATGTATGCTTTTCGTCAAAGGAGAGACAAGACGCACTGCGAAGAAATCCTAATTACAGTAATCAGATAACGCTGTAGATAAATCAATGGAGCAGTGCTCTATTCATCTGCAGCCTTCAAAACCAAAATTCTCAGACGTTTTTTGAAGGTTACGAAAATAACAGGCGATAAGAATCTCAGGGTTTTCTTCCCCTTCCATTAATTCATAAAGCGGCAATTTTATGATGGCAAATGTTCCGATAAGGATGCCTGAATGCTATACGATTAACGTTTTAATGTTTTTCAGTATTCCTTAGCTTGTTATACAGCAACAAATAATCAATTGATGGCATTTATCTTTTTAGCATTTGTGTCTATTGTTGATTTATAAGCCTCTATTACCACTTTAGATATCAATCGCCTTCTCCTTATCACGTCAAGATTTATCGGAATTCAGAAAGTATCATTTCATTTTTCCTGGTTCATTTTTTTCTTTTTTGCTTCGCCTTCTGGCAAAAAAAAAAATAGGGAGACGACAGCAGCTTAACCAATTTTAGTGGACCTATTAAAAAAAAGACATAAACAACAGAACAGTTAAAGCAGCGAGTCAGCTGATGATTGAGGGTGCGATCCATGTTACTATAGACTTATATATATTTCCATGCACGAGGATTATCTGGTACGTATAAATTGTATAGGGCATTTATATAATATTCATAGAGTTTGTCTTTTAAAGCTTTTAGTAGAAGGGAACTGTCCCTGGTGGGTGATGGCAGAAAGTTCCAACCCTGCATAAGCGAGTGAAGAAAGAATGCTAAAATATTCTTGCATTTCCAGATACTCTCCGTTCCCCTTCTTAAACACTGAGACGATGTTAATTTCCACTCGTCAGGTATCACACCAAGTTTAAGGATCTTATTGAACAGTTGTGACTGTTTCGATCTATGCCGAAGGTCATCCCTTGCCTTTGGAGCGCTTGGTTTTTTCCTCCTCTTCCTCCTCCTCCTCCTCCTCCTGTTTAGACAGTTCATAGTCCTCTATTTCCCCGTATGATTGTCGACATCGTGTGCTTCGATTAAAATGCCGCCATCTCGGTTTATATACCTGCTCGGCATATCTCGCGCTCTTCTCAGGTTGCGCTTGTCATTACCAACCAAGATGGTGGCAGTTCGATCGAAGTATACAACCTCCATAGGTAGACGAGAAAATAAGGAACCAAAAATAGTCTACCGTCTCCTCCTCCTCCTCCTCCTCATCATCATCAACATCATGATGTTGACGATCATCGTCATTATCAACATCTTCTTCTCCGAAAACCGAATTTTTCCCCTTAGGGTTTTGGCAAAAAAAAAAATGACGAAGGTTTGAAGTCGGCGTTTTCATTCCATTTATGTCCCAGTCGACTCAGCGTGTCGAAAAACCCCCTTTAAGCATTTTTTTTTTTAATCCAAAAAAGTGACCTTCTCTAAAATTGGGTGTTTTGTTAACCCTCTTGGGAATATTTCTTTGAATCTCGTCCCTTAGAAGGTACAAAAGTTGTCCCAGAGGAGATATTCAGACACTAGAATTCGATCGGCACCCTCCGTATGAATTTTTGTCGGGTCACCCAAAAACAAAATTTTTCCCCCTAGGGACCAGAGTGAAAAAAATATTCCCAAGGGGGTTTGGGTTAAGGTGAGAGTTAAAACGCCACTTGTTTGTCACCTCATGATTTGTGCATAAAAATCAGTCCCAAGTGAATTTTTCGACAAACCCAGTTCTCTGGGGACATAATCGAGTGACAAAAATGCCGACTTCGTAATTTTGTCACTTTTGGCTTAATCCCCATCCCATTTCCCAGATTGAAGCTCGTGCACTCGTTCGAATAAAAACAATCGTTGTGTGTATCTCGTGACATCTATTCTGAGCCCACGGTATCTTTTAAAAGACCGCAGATATTTTGTGGCATCTCCGGATATAGATCAATTTAGGGGTTCAGACTATTAAGTGCCAAAGATTTATTGAAAAAAAAAAATTCACTCACCCGGGACTCAAAGGGTTTATCCTCTTAGAAATATTTCCTTGTATTGGTGGGCACAGAAGTTGTCCCTGTGTGTAATATTAGGGTGAAAATTAGCCCAAAAACCAGCGTATAGTGACTTGACTTGTATCTGTGACCCCAAGGGGGGAAATGGGCCGGAAATTTTTCTTCGCCATGCTTGCCACATGGTCACTTGCAACCACTGCCGCTTCAGCCTATGATTTAAAACCCAAGGCTGATTTTTCTTTCGCTCCGGTTCTTCGCCAGGTCTCTCTTGGTTAGCCACGACTTCTCCTTCCCTCTGGAGCCCAGGTTAATACTCTCTTGGGGTGTCGGTTAATATCCATTCTAAGAATGTGGCCAATGAACCTCTAGCGCCGCCGATAGATTTGCTCACTGATGGTGCTGATGTTAGCCTGGTTGCGGATCTCTTCATTGGATACTTTCATAAGCCAATAGATCCTCATTAGCCTTCTCAAATTCTTATGTAGGAATACATCCAGCGTGGTCGCGTCGTTCTTAGTCAAACGCCACGTTTCCGAGCTTATTGAATGCTGTTGTGGCTTTTCCAAGTCGGCTTCTGATGTTTTCTTCTGAACCTCCTTTCTCAGTCACTGTTTCTCCTAGATAAACAAATTTAGACAACCCTTCGAATTTTTCTCCATCAACTTGAACGTTTCCACCTGTGGGGCTGTTCCACCTCATCATCATGGCCTTTGCTGTACTGATTTTGAGGCCTGCCGTTTTTACATATCGTGCTCTCTCTTGCTCGAGATGATCAGCAAAGTCACGATCTTCCAGGAAGCTGCTGAATTGCCATCTGATGCCTGTGTTGTCGTACCTGGTGGTCTTTCTCATCAGCCAGTCCACCACAAGAAGAAAAAGAAAACCAGACATTCAGCAGCCCTGTTTAACGCCGTTCTTGACCTCAAACCGGTCATACAGGTCTGACCGATCTATTTCAGCACACTAACTTCCATTGTACATAGCTTTTACCATCCTAACATTCTTCTCAGGAATGCCGTAGCTCCTCATGATCCTCCAGAGTGTGGCACGATCTACTCTGTCAAACGCTTTCTCGTTGACAAACCATACATAAAGGTTGGAGTTCCATTCAATACACTGCTCGATGATATTGCGCAGTATAAATATTTGCTCTACTGTACCACGACCCTGCCTAAAGCCTGCCTGTTCTTGATGCAGATTACTGTTGACTCCGGCCCCTACGCGTATGATAACGATTCTGCTCAGAACTTTTGCTGCCACTGCCATTAGCGTTATGCACCTCCAATTGCTGCATTCCGTTAGATCGCCATTCCTAGAAAAATTCACTATCAACCCACGTTTTCAATCCTCGGGAAGTGGCTCCTGCTCCCACACCTTACGCAAGAAATAATGTAAGACATCCAAAGAAGTTTCCAAGCCTGCTTTTAGATTTCGATGGTCAGGCTATCAACTCCCCTAGCTGTTCCATTGTTCATCTCTTTGAGTGCTGCATAGATTTCTGCCCTTGTTTGTATGTAAACAGCGATTTCAGGGTCAGAGATCCCATAATTCCCATCAAACTCTCCCGCGTCTTCAGGTGCTGGGGGATTCAAAACTTCAAGGAAATGCTCTTTACATCGTTTCTGAATTTCATCTTGGTTAGTCAGTTGCCCTCGGCAATCTTCTCTGCCCAATCATTCTTGTCTTTTTTGAGCTGTTCCTTCACCTCCTTGTCTTTAGCTGAGTAAGCATATATGTGCCTTTCTTTAATCCTTTCGGACCAGGTGGAATCCATTTCCTTTTTTAATTCTCTTCTCTCATCGATTTTACTCTAGCTTTCAGAACTAATCCATGGTTTGCTTGATCTCGTTTAGGCACTTTCTTCCCTGATCTACACAGCCGCAAATTAACCTTTGCAATGAAAAAGTGGTGGTCGCTTTTGACATCAGCCCCCCGGAATGCGCGAGTGTCTAAAACTGATCTTGTAAACTTTCCACAGACAGCAACATGATCGATCTTGTCTTTGGTTCGGGTGTCTGGTGATACCCATGTGTACTTGTGGATAACTTTATGGGGAAACAAGGTTGTTGTGATGACCATGTTGTTGTTGGCACATAACTCGACAAAGCGCTCCCCTTTCTCTGACTTGACAGGCAGTTCGTGAT
>NW_028145674.1:2060000-2127500 GCF_977016875.1 Pavona decussata
TCCTAGAGGTTTAGTTTGGAACACCGACATGGCCGCCATTTCTTTGTTTTGGGACACCAACATGGCCGTTGTGACGTGAAAACACTCTATAGACTGAACCCCTATTTTGAAACATGGGGCACGCAAGATAATTATTAAATCCGAAATTTAAACAAAGTCTGACCAAATGTTTCAGCAACAACGTGAAAAATTCCTCCACATTCGTTTGCGTGACTTCTGGGCAACTTTGAGCGGACTACTGACGCCTTTAAGTTCAGTAGCCCATCTTACGAAAATACGCAAACAAATAACCGTAATGATGTGATTAAGAACCCTAATTAACTCCAGGAAAGCGCGCCTCTTTTGCTCGTAGGCGCCACCATTCTAATAATCCCCCGATCCCCCCGGAAGTACCACTACTTCTTAAGCTCCCCCCCCCCCCGGGAACCCATGACCTCTGTCCGTAGTCTAACGAGCATCATTTGCTTCTTTTACGAGAAGCAAAGCTAAGCGAAACTATTCATGTAGAAAAGCAAGTTTGCTTTGAGATTCCCTTCACCTGCACGCATTCTTACTTTAACGTTTTGTTTTTTTTTGAGATGCTTGAGTCAAACCAGAAATAAATGCTCGTCTACAGTACGTCCCCCGCCCCTACGCCTTGAGCTTCCACAGTGCTGGTATTTCCTTGCTTGACAATCAAGAGACCGAGCAACGTACGCAAGCAATCGGAAAGCACAACACAGCTCCAGCAAGCAAACCATCCTCTCCCCAGCTCTCAACTCGCTCAGTTTCGCTCCACGTGTGACCAGCTTGCCTTTGCGTGTACTAAGAAAGGGAGTGCTTCAGGTCTATTGGCCAGGAAATAAAGTTACCAGGCGCTAAATCAAATCTTTACGATAAAACTCGCCCAGATTTTGACCTCCATTCTGTTGCGAAGTGAATGTTCTGAGTTTATTTATTTTGTCAGGACCCCCGCGCGCCATTTGCCATCATCTTCTTATTAGTCTTCTTTAGTTCCCAGGGCCCTAAGTCGCTCAATCAGCGGAGGGTGCGAGTAGTGGTAAGCCGAGTACAGCTTGTCTGCTACAGGGAAACCAAGGTTGTCTTTGTGGAGCTTAATCAGGGAGGAACGAAGATAACCGGCAAATCCAAGACCCTTTGCAAAGTCGTCTGCTTGGAATTCAAACTTTCGACTGAGTACGGTCATCAGAAAACCTAGCAACTAAAAACAAAAACGGAACAGAAAATAAGAAATAAAGATAAGCCTGCTTAAGTGGAGTGTTATTACTCGATGGTGCAACATTTGGGATCGCCCACCCGTATCATGCTCGCGGGATCTCCCGCCCGCCATTCGCGACATCACTTGGCGTCTGTTGTCGACAATGACGTAGAAATTCAAATCACTAAAGTACACAATACCTGAAGCAGAAAGATGAGAAACACAACCCAAACTAAGACTTTTTATAAGCCCACTTTGATTATCAGACTTTTGGGAGTTGGTTTCACTATTGACGAAATTGGGAGCACTTAAAAACTTTCCCATATTTTTGACGTCCGAATGCCAGTATGTTCTCAAACTCATTAATAATTCATGCAGTCAAAAGCCAATAAATGACCTCCATTTCGGTCAGGTGGATGAATCTTGATACCTCAATGAAACACCAGATGAAACACCACCAGGTTTTCATCTGAGATGAAACATGTTTTTCATCTGAGATCAAACATTTGCATTTTAATGAGATTAATTTCTTATTGTTTCATTTGAGAAGACATGTCAAAAACTCGGGCTTCGTGCTTTATCACGGGTTCCAAATACCTCGAAACAGATGAAAGCACTCGGCCTGCGGCCTCGTGCTTTCATCTGTTTCTCAGTATTTGGAACCCGTGATAAAGCACTCGCCCTCGTTTTTGACATATTACTTCAAATTCAAAATCATGAAACCATGCCATCGTATCTACATGTAAAAAACGGGAGTAAGTGTCAACTCTGTGATTGTGGTCAAAGGCTTACGCATATTTTACTGTGCTCAATCACAGGACACGACTCTGGTACCAATTCACCTATTGGTCAACTAAAAGCCTTAAGAACCGAGATGTCCAGTGTATAATATTGTTTACTTGTGGCAAAACTTTTCATCTGTAAGTAAGCTAAGAACAAACGACCTAAGCTTGAACATAATAAACAAAAGCTGATCAGTTCTCGACCTTGACACCCTACAGAGCAACCATCTAACGTCTGTGTCATTGATTTTGTTGTACATTGTATATGTTTATTGTCTTCAACTTTAATATTGTGAGTTGTTCATCAGTTACACTCAATGTTAAAGACGCATTCACTCGTAAAACAGCGACAGACAATTAGACTGTGAAGATATTTTTGCTTACCTCATTGTAGGGTGAAAATATGAACTGGAATATAATAACCAAACCAATCATGGTGGGTTGAGAGTCAGGGAAACCAAAACTCGCAAACAAAACTTTGTTGTGCATCAGATAACCAAATATCATGAAAGAAAAGAACAGATTGACCTAAGGAAATAAAAACAAGCTAATTATAGTAAGTCACACTCATTGTCAATTTTACCGGGTCACTTTATCTACACTGCAGTATACAAAAGTTTCACTAGCGTAAAGTTCTTATGAAAACAATACTATTGACTAACAGTTAACAAGACGTTCGGACAGCGTTGACTAGGGCTTCATTCAGAAACTGCACATTTTCTTAAAAGAGTAGACTGTAACATTACTCCGAACTTTTCACACCAGATCCGGCCATCCCTGGAATCCACTTCGAAGTTTGATTTCAGGTGTTTTGTTTACCGGACTTATCTAGTGATATCGTGAAGTAAATTTCATCGTGAACTTTCTTCTCATTTGTCTTACAAGAGGCCTCTTACAAGACATACGCGACGTCTGGTTTATGGCTTACGTCGGCTACAGCAGTATTGCATTGACCGCAGTAAAAACCAAAAGCGAAGTAATTACTCTGGCCAATCAAAACTGAAGCAAATAATGCAATGAACCAATCAGAATTCGAAGGAAATACAGAAGATGAAACCGATGCTAAAGCGCGGGAGAAAGCGTGCGAGCAAGTTACGATTGGTTTTGGTTTTGCTTCTCATTGGTTGGCCAAGCGGCGGGTGTTTGGCAATTACAAAGCCCACTAAGCAGAACTTAAGTAGACACGAATTATTTTCGACATTCGATTGAAGAGCGCTCTGCCGTCCGTTTAATAGAGTGAATAGAGACCTTAAGATCGAGGTTTGGCCATCTTACCGCAAACGCCAAACCGCCGTTTGCGGTTAGCGGTTTCACGTTAGCCGTCTGCCCATATTTGGGACTTAAGATCCACGGGTGATAGCACTGGTGAATTATGAGAAATTAGTACAAAAACAAGATGGCTGCTGCTCGCAGGTGAGATGTGAATTTTGACGTGTTTGTTGGATTTTATTGATTAATGAGAGCAGAACACTAAATCACTGACCCTTTTTAAAGGTTTTAAATAAGATAAGACTACAAAGATCTGCTGGACTTTATGCAGCTGGATAATAGCAGTTCTGAAGGCTCGTCTTCGAGCGATGAACATCTCGATTTCTTATTTCTAGTATGCATTCACATATCATCAGAAATCTGCTTTTATTTTACTTTGTTTGTCGTAGTTTAACCACAAAGTAATCCGACTGCCAAAACAGTTCCAGCAACAAATCGATCCGGCTGCCATGTTTGTTTTCAATTCATTCGTTCGTTCACTTCTATTTTAGCTGAGAAATCGTCTTCAAAATTACGTTTCTATGAAAAAGACCTCGATAATTAACGAGCGAAATAGTTCTAAATTGTAGTATTTCCTCTAAAACGTGGTGTTTGTGATGTTTTAGGGTGCAAATAAACTTGCGGTAAATCACTTACCTCTAGAGCGTGGTCTTGACGTACAAACGTGAACCTCAAACCGCAAACCTGACGGCAAGGCACTGGTCACATGACTTCTTGACGTTCGTGGTTCGCGGGAAATGCCGAAAAACCTCGATCTTAAGGTCTCTATTACTTCGGTTTTGCCGGGTAATAATTAGCTCGGCCTTGCACAACAAAGAGCGGCAGGACGGCGATATACAGGACAGTAATTAATGAATACAGCAAAAGAAAACAAGATCATGATTTTCCTGGACCAAAGGACACTGCAATTGATTTACCTGTGATATACCAAGGCCTGGATTTGCACAATGAAGAGCGCCAGAACGACGGTAACTAGGAAAGTAGCTTATATGCATACAGCAAACGAAAATAAGAGCATTATTTTCCTGGACCAAGGAACATTGCAATATATTTACCTGTGATATACAAAGGTTTTTAAGATTGTGACTGAGTTTCCAGTGACCCAACTCGTGTCCTAATATGGCCAGTATCTCGTCGTTTGAACAGCCTTTGGACGTCTCCTTTTCTTTCTCATCTTCATTTGACACCTAAACCAGCAAGAAAATGGTGAGAGGCAGTTTTATGTGTTTGTGCTTGTGTTTGACTGATGCTGTTTTACATTAAATATAATTAAGAGTGCAACTATCGTGGGGACCTCTATGGATACTATTACAACCACATAGAGGAACAGGTTACCTCTGAGCATTAGACTATACATCCCTACAGTTTCAGCTCAATACTGGCTGTTAGTCTCGGCAATGAGTTACTTAGTGAAATGTTTTCACGCGACGTTGCTCCCTTTACTTCGGGATATTTATAGCGCGATTTATTCAAAGAAATTCCGGTGCAAATGTTATCAAATGTCAACCTCAAATTTAACGGCGAAGAATGCACAGAACGCTTCAATCATAAAAAGCTAAAGCCCGGGAAGTTTGAGAATTCAACTAAGCGAAGTTTCCGTTGAAGGTGAGACATATTCTACATTGTACAACCACCACTCATCAACTTCCCAATCCTAGCAGTACGCACGATGTTTGTCCCATGAACCTAATTTAATGGCCTTAGCTCCCACGAGTCTCCTGTACCTTAAGGGTAGAGCATCAAAATTATTAATCGGAAGGTCATACATGTAGAAACGACTCCTGTTGGGAGAGCCCGGATTCCCTTTTCCAAGTACTGTATGCATATTCTACATTGAATTAATCCTTTCTTTTTAAATTAATATGTTTTCAGAATCAGCCCTTAGTTAACGAAAAAACGATCCGAAGGCGAAGTTGTCATTTGGGGTACCGCGATACCTAAACAGTTTGGCTATTTTTTGGCTGTTATTGATGAAAACTGAAATTGTCCTTTGCTTGGATTTTCAAAACTGCTATTAAAGTTAACATAAATCATTTACATGTAGTCATTCAACAGAGGATGATCATTTGACTGAGGCTGATTAATACAGTTACATTAAGTGTATGGTATGTACGCTACATACCATTACATTACATGTAAATGGTAATGGTATTATGGTAATGTATTTAGATATCGCACATATCACATACGTGTACTCTCATGGTGGTTTACAATTCTTCTGTGGGGTGAGATCGAACGACAGCATGTAAAGGCGCCTCTGGCAGGCAGGCGCTGTCAATCCATATTTTGATCTCACCCACCCACCCAGCCCACGCATGACAGATGAAATCAGAGACAGAGATAGACCACTACACCGGAGACTGCGCCCCCTACTCTTTTCGAACAGAGTGCGGGTTCTTTGACGTCCCGTAGATTATTAGGAACAAGTGTTGTGAGACGGGGCCTACGGGTTATCCTCCTTATCTGAGAAGACTAGAAAGTCTAACCACTTGCAGATGTCATGACAATGGCAGCACTTTCTCCTCAGTCATTAAAAGTCCCTGGATGTTGAACCCGCGACCTCCCGCACGGTAGTCCGATGCCCTACCAACTGGGCTAACCGGTCGGCACCATTGTTAACAGAGACATTAATTACATGCAACAGAGAAACAAAATACCTCCTGTTTGGCATCGTTCTTAGTTCCTTCCACTTCCTCATTCTCCTGTTTTTTGTTGTCATCATCTTCCCCTTCTTCCTTGCTGTCATCAGCGTCCTTCTTCACGGGATTTTCCTTCAGTAAAGTGTCAAACAACACTATCCTCTTGTTCTTGAAAAACCCATAAAAATAAGCATTGCTATGAGAGGACCTCTTCGATCCATCCACTATGTAAATCTTTGTCAATGGAAATGAAATCTTGGCAGCCAGCTGCTCGATTGAGGAGCGCAAGGTACCTTCAGGAAGGAGGGTAAACTTGTCAAAAAGTGGAGCAATGTAATCCATGTAAACAGTTACCAATACCTGCAAAAGAAAAGGGGGCTCTCTTAAAACATCTATTTTATGCAAGAAATACCAGCTCAACAATTAATTTTGGCTGCTGGAAAAAGTTTTAATGTTTCATTACATTTCTTTACAGTTGTTTGTACAGGAAGGTCAAACAAGAAGATCAGCACAACGTAAGATCAGAGGCAGACTTGTAATAGGCCGTTTGCAACAGTTAGTCACATGATCGATATTTGGTAAACTTGCAGCTAAAGCTGTATGAATTCCAGAAATGGAATGATCATGTTTCACTTAGCCAGAAAGTAAATTTTCAGCCGAAAACCACTAGAGGTCGAGAAGTTATGACCATTTGTGAACTCGAGAATTCAGTACTTTCGTATAGACTGAAGCGAGAAGTGTTTGCCCTCCAGTAAAATTTTTCATTTAAGCGCTACAAAAAAAGTCGGATTCTTATTCTAATTAGAGGTAGAATATGCAAGGGTAAATTAACAAGGATGCACAGTGCAAGGGAAGAATTATATGGCGGTTTGAAAATTTGGAAAATTATAAGGATTTATTTGAAAGATCACTGGAGCGTGACTGAAAGGCAAAGCGTCTTCCTCCCATACAAATCCTTCTAACTTCTGGCGTCCATAACTACTTCTGCTTAAACAATGTGAGTCTCAGAATCTGCATGGTAACACATTTTAAGCCGCTATATTCATTCCTAAGAAAATTATTTCTTGAAACTGGCTGAATCGTTGTGTTTTCAAGAAGGAGGTCACGTGACAAACTGTTGTAAATGGCCTGTTGTTGCAAAAAGAACTTAAAACTTGGAACTCTTCTTCTCAAACTCAATGTTTCATGAAAAGAAAACAAAGAAAATCACCACCGTGAAGGAGATTTGCAAATGTGGCCTTGATTATTGTAACATGGTGAACTTTTGCTTTCTCAAGCAGTCGAAAGAGTGTTCCATACTATTCCAAACACCTTGTCATTGGTTAAAAATAACTCAGCTTCCCCTCATTTTTTCAATCCACTCTTTAGTGTTTGGAAATTGGATGAAACGCACTTCCCTGTGTTTGATATAAAATGTTTATCTCTCATATGACCAATACACTAAATTCATAATCGCAAGTGAGGTGGATATGACTAGATTTTCAGGATAATGTAGTTTACCTTCAGCTGAATAAAAGGGGACCAATTGATTTTACATTAGAAAGCAAACAATTTCATATTGTAACTCTCCTTTGCTTTGACCACTTACACTCCCCACCCCATCCCTGTAGATCTGCCAAGTTATGGTGCTTGTGTGCCTGTGTATAGTCAAAATTTGGTGGCACTGTAATAGACCATTCTCCAAAATGGCGGCAACAGATTTAAATGAGTTAAAATTGAACTGAATGAAAAACTGTTACCAGTACTGGAAAGAGTACCTTTACTTTAGTAACCTTGCAAAGTTTCAGCATATTAGGTGTTACATCAGCTTAGGAAATGTAAGATGAAATTTAACAAATTTACAGACGCTTGTATGACTGGGGGTATACGAACGTCTGTAAATTTTTCATTTTTCAACTTACATTTTCTCAGCTGATATTACACCTGATATGCTGAACCTTTGCAGGGTTACTAAAGTAAAAGTGTTCTTTCTAGTGCTGGTATACCTTTTTTAATATAACTTACCGGTATTTGAATTTTCAGCCGCCATTTTGGAGAAGGGTCTATTTAGAAATGGGAAGGACATTGAAGTGTGCTTGTTCAGTCTCCTTTGAGTATAACTGGCAAGTACCGTACAGCCGTGCTAAACTATGGAAATACCCACCAATGTGACAACAAGTGTAAAAAGCCAAGTGTAGATGAAAAAGTACTCTCCTCCCCATTTGATGATGTACAGTAGAGTAGCGACTAATGGCAGGGTGATCGCCATCATCACAGCTAGCTTCTTTAAAAGATCCTTGATAAAAAAACTGATAGTCTGTGCAACAAAGAAAATATGACAGCTCTCAAAACAGGAAAGAATCATGCACAGATAATTAACTTCCACGCTTAGTCAACCAAGATTCACTGTCGCAATAACTAGCAAGTAATCAAGGTGTCTGCTTGTCATTGAGCGGTTTTCAATAAATTGAGTGTCAATAGTAATTGCGTTTTTGCTTTGGTTTTGCATTATTATGCTCTGTGATTGGTTGTTATAACTCGCGCCACAACCAATAAGATGTAAAACCAAAACCAATCATGCCTCGCTCGCATGCATTTTCCCGCACTTGGCGCCGGTTACATGTATTTGCTTTGAATTCTGATTGGTTCATTGTGCTGTTTACGTCTGCTGTGATTGGCCAGAGTAATTACTTTGGTTTTGGTTTTACGACACTCGATTGAAAACCACTCTAATCTGCATACACTACATGGCCAGGGGGCTGTTTCTTGAAAGTCCCAATAGTTTACCAGTTCCAAAGACGATTTCGCAGGCAAAATACTTCCAAATAGGGATTTAATCTCGTTTGACGATTTTAAAAGCATGTTTATCAGTTTATGTCACAGTGGTAAGTTTGTACCTAAAAGCCGATACCAATCAGTAAAACACAAAAAAATTGATTGGACAAAAATACACCTGTACTTGATGGTCTTATTAAGTTTTGGGGCTTTCAAGAAATGGGCCAATTAGTGCTCATCTCTAATACAATTCTTATGCAAAAAAAACCAATGGATTCATGACATTTTCCTGACAGGTTTAGGAAAACTATCAGCAATCAACAGTCAACAGTTAATTTAGTTTATTTTTAATAATGGGGATTGTTGATGACTCATTAAATAGAAATGTGTCAGGAATTAGTATTTAGATCGTCCAGTCTCTCTCTTTTCCATGGATAAAGTGAAGAAAAAAAAGACTGCCTGATCACAACTGATCACAGATTACCTGTGTCTCAAAGTTCACAACTGCATTGATAGACGCATTTTAGTTACCTGTTAAGTCACAACCTTATTGTTGTTCCCTCTATTTTCGGACAATGTGTTTCTCACATTTTACAATGAAAATAAAGCATATTACTATAAATCTACTAGCATTCTATCAAAAATGCTGTTCTCTTGTTGGCTCACTTTCTATTCTGTTATAGATAGTGAGTACAGTGAGTAGCCTAACAGTGTGGGGTGGCACAACCTATTTATATCATTATTCAATGAAAAAAGTGAAACTATCTTGTTGTTAAGTTTTCAATGACTAGTAGATTTATACTATTTAAAACAAGTAGATTATTTGCTCTTGATTTCTATGCGTGATAGTTGATTCAGGCTTCACCCTCATCAACTATTAAGCGACAGAAATCTCAAGCTCATAATCTAATAATTGTCGTTGTTAAATATAAAAAAGAAACCTAGTGAGAAAAAAAATGCCCAGAATATTTTGACAAACCTGTTTGTTGAAGCCATGTTTTTCCTCAATAACAAATGTGCTATACAGGCTCCATGGAAGGTCAGTGACAGTGCTGAAGAGCGTTGCAAGCAAAATAAATGCTACAGACTGAGTGATCTATAAAACATAAAGACATAATTTGACAATGATGTATTATTCAACAAGGGACACAAGCATACTCAGAAAAAAGAAACCCAAGCTCTCCCAACAGGAGTCGAACCATTGACCTTCCGATTTCTACACGTTTGGATGCTCTACCACTGAGCTACAGGAGACTTGTTGGAGCTATTAGGCCATTAAACTACGTTCACGTGACAAACATCCTGCATACTGCTAGGATTTGAATGTCAATGTGTGCCATATGTGCAAATATGGAATAAATGTGATGGTATATTATTTTGGTACATTATTTTTCGAGTTTAAGGCTATATACTAAGTGTACATCTACAGGGGTATATATAATATATAAAATGAATTTGTGAATATGTGTTGGGGCAGACAGGTTGTCAAGCAATTCAAAAATTCCAGAAAACATCATGTGTTAGGCAAACATCTGAGGCAAGTGTACAGCTAAAAGAGCAATTCAATATTAATATAATTAAACTAATATTGATAAAATAGAAATTGCAAAATCAAAGTTGCTCCAAAATTACATTATCAAGCTGCATTTTGTCACAGAGAATCAGCGAGGACTGTGGGTTACTGTACAATCTCCAACCAAATATTTTCTCTCAAGGCCCTCCATTTTTTCAATAAGGACATTATTGTTTACTTTCATTGACTGCAGTAAATTGACATTGATAATAACAACATGTAAATACACACCTCATATTCTGTTGTGTAACCAAACTTGGCAATTAACACTCCTGAAATGTTCCACAAGAATGGAATCCCACCCAACAAAAGGATAAGCTGCAAGCAAAAGCAAAGTATTTCTTTCATCTTTCACCTACATGTATAGCCCAGGCAAATGGTATTAATCACTTATTTTGCATTCTTAAATTAAGCAAAGTCAGTTTCCATAAAGAGTACGAGTTATTTGTGTCTGGCAATCACCAGAGAGACAGTGTATTCATTTGTACAAATTAACAATACAAGAAAATGAGTAGATTAAGGGAAGTAGCTAAAAGAAAAGCTGTTGATAGTGTTGAAACATTACTCAGTGGCCACTTCCAAATCATGTTTGGTTACTGTTTTTTTTCTTTGGTGTAACCCAAAGTATCTGGGCTGGCCTGTAGCTGGGGATCAAGAGAGGTAGAGGATCCAAACTCAAATAATAATTATATTAATATAATTGAAGGGGTGAGTGGAAAAAAGCCCTAAGTGACATCTGATCTTATGTCAAATTCTCCTTTGCTCATACAAGGAAGAACAAGGCAGTTTACTAGGAGAATAATAAGCACTCAATCAGATGTCACTTAAGGCTTTTTTCCACGCACCCCTTCTATTATGTTGTGATTCAATTTTATCCTTGGTTCAATTTTTATTTCCCTTGTTTTTGTAAATGGTAATGTACATGTATGATGAGTAAAAAAGAAAAGAAAACAAAAATTGAACTAAGAATAACACAACATAATAATATACAACTGTACCTTCCTTGTGAGGGGTATAGAACAGCTGGACATTGAAACGATTTGCCTTTCTGAACTAGTACATTCCATTAATACAGAAAAGGACCTGCACATTTCCATGCAACTTACAAAAAACAATCTTTGGCCCAAGATGTTCAAGACATGTATCTTGAATCCAGCCCCTCCGGTTACTAGCTGAAGTTAACTTTGCTCTATAAAATGTGCATTGGAATTTATCATGGTTACAAAAGCTAACACAGTACACATTAAGGAAATTTCAGTAAGGAACAAAGTGCTGAGACCACTTCAACTTTCAAGGTTTTGTTTTTGTTTTGTTTTGTTTTTTGCTGATTTTTTTTTTTCTTTGTTATTTTGCAACATTCACCACCTTCCCATCTCTATCTAAAATAACTCCAATTTTCCTGACCAATGCCAATTTTGCAATTCCACAATGAAAAATTAGACTGGAAGATGTCTTTGCAAGAAAATAAAATGCGCTACACAGTCTTCTTCCCATGTGTTTTTCCAGTGATGAGTAGTTCATCGACTTATCTAAAATCTCACGATAATGATCTCTTGGCAAAAGCTGCATGACAATTTAAACAGCAGATAATTTACTTTTATTACAACTCAATAATTATTATTATTCTTACTGTTGTCTCAAGTTGAGAGTAAGCTCCAGAAATGAAACCAAATGATTTCCGATCCAGCTGGTAAACTCTAGCCTTCTCAAACGATTCATGATCCAAGGCACCTTTCAGTTCATCTGGAACATCTTTGGTGTATTTTAAAACCTTATGCTGATAAAAAGTCAAGCACAAATTTTAATATTTAGTAAATAACTAGTTATAACAGACACTACATAGGGATCACGTGCCTCCTAATATGAGAGATATTTTTATCAACGCTGCTGCCTAACAGGAGTATTATAGCCTGGGACACCCAAGAAAATACTCTGAGCACCTAAATTTTTTAGAACAGCACTTAACACTTCACATGTTGGGCTCCTAATTTTCTTAGCTTTTGGCCTTGTAGGCTCCTTGAAATTTTTCTTAGGCAACAGCCTTGTTTGTGCAGTTTTTTAAGTATATGGGAAAAGCAGACCTTAGTAAAGGCTTTTGCAATAAAAAAAAATGCAATTCCATATAAACTGAGATAAACTTGAAAAGTAGGGCTGTCATCTTTCAAGTTAACATAAATGCAATCTTGTTTAATCTTGTCTATGTTTGCCCATCCACACTTCTTTTCAGCTCTCTTGTTTTTCATTTTGTGCTTTGCTATAGGGTGCATTTTTGGAGAGAATCCCAAAAAAAATTTGTTACCTCAGATCATTCGGATCATGGTGCATCAAAGCAACTGACAAACCCTTGTCCAGAGTGGATTCGTCGGTTCCTTTGATGCGCCATGCTCTGAATGATCTGAGATCACAAATCCGTTTTTGGATTCTCCCCAAAAAATGCACCCATAGCTTTAAGCAGTTATTTTGAGGTTCCACTCAAAATTGCATGACCTAGCCCCTTTTATGTCAACTTTGTTCCCCTGGGAACAAGGTTGCTTTTATGTATGGAGGTGTGAAGAAATCTTGCCCAAACAAATTTACAGTGTAATATATGTTGCTTTGTATGGTTCGATAATTGAACTTAGAAAACAGGGCCACGGGCCATAGAATAAGTATTCAATACTTTCTCTTTTAGTTTGTTTGAAAAAAACTGAAAGTTTGATTGAATCTTGGTTGTCTACAATGCAGTCAGGAAGGAGGTTGACAGTAACTGATAAATTCTAGATTCGTAGATGCTGTATAAGTTAAAACAAACAATATATTTCAGAAAAAAAAAACTTAAGTCCTGATGCACTCACAGCAAGCTTTAAAGCACACACGTGTCAAT
The DNA here is from genome assembly GCF_977016875.1 of Pavona decussata. NCBI lineage: Eukaryota > Metazoa > Cnidaria > Anthozoa > Scleractinia > Agariciidae > Pavona > Pavona decussata. The sequence continues at coordinate 2,073,079 of NW_028145674.1, forward strand.
CAACCACGAATGTAAGACTCGTTGTACAACTTGTACAAAAAACACATACTCAACAATCCAGTCGCTCACTTTGTACACTTCAAAAAAGTATGGTATGCTGTTACCTGACGGTATGAAAGGTAGTTTTCCCATAGATAAGTCAGCCAAAGAAAGAGCACCACAGCAACAAGAACGTCCACCATTTTGATTTTGAAGAGAACTGAGCCTGCTATCAATAAAACCAGCGAGAAGTCATATGAAGTAATGCGTAGCTGCGTAGTTTGTTCCCAGTCTTTCGCAGTCCACATACATAGGTCATAAATTTTTTAGGAAAACAAATACTTGTCGTCAAATGAGCACGCGATCAAAAAGTATAGAATTTCATTTAGCGCGGCAGACATACGTAGATCGTCAACTACCAATGTATTTTTGGATTCTCTTTGAACTTTTGTAGGGCAAGAATGGGAAATGGAGCGAATTCAAGACCCGAAAATGGTGTCGTAATGCAAAGGCATGTTCCGCCGCCAAATGGCTTTACATCATCACAACAACCGGGATTTGTTGCTGATTACGGGAACACGTACGATCAAAGAACTGCTCCAAACTATGGCACTCTTGCGCACTATTCGGACAGCTCTGGACTTAGAAATGGCTGGGCATCGCAGCAATCGGATGGGTACGGTTCTAGTTCGAATGATTACGGTTACTATGCGACAAGCGGACCGTCAGCAACTTCAAATTCCAGTTCATATACTCGATCACATCCCAGGAAAAACAGACACGGCAAAAATCGTCAGGAATCGTCGCATCAGTCGGCTTTGTCGACGCACAATCACACGAGAAAGACAAAACCTGGCGGTGAACAGGCGAGATATTATGGAAATCAAGGAGGTTATAGAAATAGCTGGGAAGATCAGGGTAATGCTAGTTCGAACTCAGACGAAATTGTATTCGAAGTATTCCATTGTCTTGAAACCGGAAGGGATTACAATGTTGTCAACGTGGATGGAATCAGGTATCTCGTGAATTCTTGGGATGCAGGTACACGATTTATTTATTTGTTTGTTTATTTATTTATTTATTTTTATTTTATTTTATTTATTTTTTGGGGTGATGTTTGGATTGAAGGAGACTGGGAGTGAGGAGCTTGTGGGTTAGGTATAACGCTCTTCAGAGGCTGACTGATCATGACTCTTGGTTCCTCTTGGAATTTGCCTGATGTACCATTTACAAATCTGTTTTCTAAGGAGCTGCAAAGTCATAAAGGGAGTAGTAAAGTTTCTTTAAAGAGTTTTGATGAAAAATGGGCCATTTTCCATTAAACAGACTAAAAAGAAATGTTGCCCTGTGGCTTGATTGCCAGGATGTTTGCCAATCAGGGTGAGATTTTTTTTCCGTGTACCACTGTAATCACATTCCCTGGGTCAGCCTGTCTGTACCAGCAGACTGAAAACCTTCAGTGTACATACAGGGTCTGGAAGGGGGGTCCTTATCCCGCATTCCCGCTCCTTTTTTGTGAGAATCCTGAATTCCGCACTATTTTCACCGCTATCCCGAATCCTGTCTTTTCTTTCCGTTTTTTTTTTTTTTTTGTTCGGTTTTTTTTCTGAGCCTTTGCTCAGCTCAATATCCTCGAGGCCAGTAAAATCATAAGGTGACGCCTGAGAATGTTTAATTCTTAATAGTTCTCTGCTGAGATTGGCACATTAAATTTCTCTTTATGAATTGGCTGGCCAGGAGTTTGTCCAGACTCTGTTGTGAGATAAAAGGACATCAAAACTCGAACTGTCTTAACGGAGTCCACGCTGTTCGCTGCCATTGTTTCCGATTATCTAATGGTTGAACCATGCAAGTTTGAGGTACTTGCAGAGTTAATGATTAACCAATTGTGAAATGTTTAATGATAAAATACTGTAAAATCGTTAATCAATGTGTCTGTTGACAGAAATAACACCAGCCTATTACCGGAAACATACGGAAAGTAACTTTAAAGTGGTATATGAGCCACAATTATATTCTCGGTTTTCAGGAAACACAGATAGGCAAAAAAATCCCACATCCTGTACCTAAATTTTGGCGAATCCCGCTTCCCGAGGAGCAGTCAAATCCCGAATCCCGTCAAGATATTTTGCGTTTTCCCGAATCCTGTACCGTATTTGGGTCAAATCCCGCATCCCGAGAATACCCTTCCAGACCCTGTACATACACTGTACATAAGGTCCACATAATTCTGACTTCCAAATATACTGTAGCTGTTGTGTTTTACTCAAATAACTCTTTGCTCGGCAGATCACTGATTACCTTCTGTTCTGACTTTTACAGCTGAGGAATTGCAACCATTTCCAGAGGAATGGTACCAACATGGCTACATAGAGAGTCAGCGGCCAGTAACAGCAAACTATGCACATTATGACGAAGGATCATATGATGGTGGCCTGTCTGATGATAGATGGGTACCAAGATGGGAAGATGATCGCATGGGGATGATGGAACATCCTACTAAAGGTACATGTATGAGATGCACCTGTGAAGGAGAAAAATATATTTTCTGAGTATATCTACTTTTATTAAAAACTGGATCATTATAAATGCAATCCCAGGGATTTGATTGGCTTAGTGGCCATGGTATATGAGCCATTATACCCTGCCCGAGAATAGGGACCATTAATTGTCTTCTGGTTGCTCTTAAAAAGTGAAATCAGCAAGAACAAGCAATATTTCTGATTGTTTTTAATGATTCCATTTGCACTTGTTGGAGAGGTATCCGGTCGTTTCGTTCCATGGCCGTTTCGTTTCAAGTCAAAGTCACTTCGTTCCATAAAAAAAGTCGTTTCGTTCCACAAAGCACTAACAGTTTTACAAAGTTTTAAAGTGAGTATTTGAAATTTAGAAGTTTATTGTAAGGGATGATTTGGTTACTGTTCTCTTTTTTTTGTTTTTGTTTTTTTCTTTTCAAAAGAAGTAGAAGTTGAGATAATTGAAAACGGGGAATTTTTGTTCCGAATACACGTCAAATATCGTCGTCTTATTTTTTTCGCTGTTCACAATGGACGTCCCTCGCACGGTGGAACATGCGCACATTGTGACGTCTGCATTTTTGCCGTCCACACTAAAACAACTACTGTACCCAGCTCTTTCAAATTTATTCTCGTTGGAGAGCGCTTTCAAAAAGATCCGTTTTCGGTAATCGGAAACGCTGTTTTAGTGGACAGAAGGCCAAACCGGAGTAAAATGACACGTTTTCAAATTGATCCGGATTAGTCTGGGCAAGGCCTTTAGGGTTAAATTGCTACAGACGTTTATCACGGAAAAACCATTGACATTTCTGGAAAGCGACGGCCTTAAAATTAATGAAACAGCGAAGATGTACCGTATTTATTCGATGAACCGCTCTGGGCGCTTATTATTTTCCCAACATTTCAGGAAGCGAGGACATTTTTAGAGAATAACAAAACAAAGGATGACAAGTTTATTTCGCTTTAAAAAGACAATGCTAAAATGAACAAGCCATAAACCACATAAAAGTTCACTGACTACCGTATGTAAAACCAATTTTGGAACGCAACTGGCGTTCCTCTTACTTCCCGCTGGGCTAGTACAGAAATATTGGGAGGGGGGGTGGGGTGGGCGCTTACTAAGTTTTTGGGCTGTCAGGATGGCTACTTATTCGAGGTGGGTGCTTATTAACTTTTTGGGCTTTCAGGGTGGGCGCTTATTCGAAGGTGGGCTGTCAATCGAATAAATACGGTAGTCCTGTAAATTCAGGAATCTTTTTTGAGGCGTTTGTATGAAGACGGGCGAAACTTCCATCAGACGAAACTATATCTTCGTTATTTTAAAAGACAAGACTTGGTTTTTCGTTACCTGGTCTGTACATCAAAATATCAAATTACCGTGATAGAGGAGAATTTATTAACCCTACTATCGTGATATGAATGACATGAACCCAATAAACACAAAATATAGAGGTTAACAAGAGTGTCCCCTTGGCTGACAGCAGGGAACTTACGCAGCGACGACGAATAAATCTTCATTCCATTTGTGCTGCTTCCCGATTATCTCAACTCGTTCAACTTGTACAAAAACGGCGAAACTACCCAGGATCCAAGAGTGGCGTTCAAGTTAAGAAAGAGAATGAAAAAATTCACCGTCATGTGCCACATTCTTCACAAAAATTTGGTCATTTCACGTTGTTGTTTTGCAGAAGAGGGCAAAGAAATGTACCTAAACTTAAAACACCCATGCAGAGCGATTGTTTTTCCTCAGGAAACCTATTGTTTTGTGGTGTTGTCGTTGCCGTCGCCGTCCTCGTTGCTAAAGTTCTCTACTTGTTAGAGCGTCCAACCTATGAATGGAAGGTCATGCTTTCTACTCTCGTCGTAAACTGAGGTTTCTCTGTTCGTCGTTGACCTATGGTCATGACCTACGTAGATACAGTCATTTAACTTTCTTTTGTCATTCTCAGGACTCTTGAATACTTACTTCGAAGAATCCAAGTTGAATGTTCTCCATGTGTACGACCATAACTCGGGCACTTGGCTAAAAATGCCGTTGTCATGGGAACTTCATATTCCGGACGTCAGCTCACGCGTTTCCGCGATTCAGGAGGCCTTCCCAGACTGGGATGACAAGTTTGAGATCCTGGCATTACTGAGGGACTGCAACTATGACCTTGATGAAGTCACTAACACTTACATCACTCTGCTAGCGGAGGACACGATGGGCAAAAAGCCTGGGTCTAAACAGAAAAGCCGCTCGGGATCGAGCCAAGAACACACTGCCGAAGTTGAATTGCTGAGCGAGAAAATTGAAAAGCTCGAAGAACAACTCCGCGAAAAGGAATCTCAGTTAGAAGAATCCAGGGCGGCCAACGAGGAGTTGAAAGCAAAGTTGAAGTCATCTGAAGAAATGACCAGGAAGCTGCAAATTAAAGGAACAAGCCTGCAGCGAGAGATACAACAGTTGAAGGCCACGCCAATGCCTGCCGAACCTGTTCAACCGGTTATTCCAATGGTGCAGCCTCCAAGAGCGCCGACAATTAGTAAGGATACCTGTCGAAACATTAAGTCAGCAATTCGGGTGTTTTCTCAGACTTTGGTAGAATTAAGGAATTGTTTTACCAGCGAAATGGAGGGGATTGCCTCAGTTATAGATCGGGCCCAAAGCTCTCTACGTAAAATGAAAGACATGGACCGAGGTTCTAGTAAGGAGATTGTAGAACTTCGCGCACTCTATCACAAGGAAGTAATGGAACGAAAGCTCCTCTACAATCAACTTCAAGAGCTCCGCGGCAATATAAGAGTTTTCTGTAGGTGCCGCCACGATCCAAATGCCGACGATGTTTTTACATTCGCTACGGATCAGGACCTAAATCTGGTGTCGGCTTTGGGACAGAAAAAGAGCTTTAGGTTTGATCGAGTGTTTGCTCCGTCTAGCTCACAAGAGGAAGTGTTCCAGGACACTCTTCCACTCATTACGTCATGTGTTGACGGATACAATGTCTGCATTATGGCGTACGGCCAGACGGGTAAGCAATCTTTTGCGCTGTACATTAATTTTATTTTGCTCTTTTAAAAGTCCATTACTTTTGTCAATGGGGGCAGATTATGTAATTGGAACCAGGGAATCCCGTCAACCGACAATTTTCTCGGGGTGGTCAGATTGAAGGGTTCGCAAACTGCGTGCGATTCTGTTTAGGACTAAAAATAATGGCTTTAATGAAGAGGCGGTTTTATTTGCGGGGAGTTTTATACGTTATTTACTGTCAGAACAACAAATGAACTAATTTTCTTTTATGCTGACCTCGTAACATAAGTTAACATTTTACAATTAATGAGTTCTTTCTTCCTTTTGCTTCAATTCATTTTTTTTTTTTCATTTTTTTCTCTTTTTGCCTTTTTTGCCTGCTATCTAGAACCTAAATTAGCCAGGGAGCTAACAAGATAACCAAATGGTTCATTTAGCTTCCTTGCTTGCTCATTATTTTAACTAATAATTAATTTAATTCTATGTATTACCACTACAAGATTGTAAGAATCAACTATGTACATTAGAAAAAAGCACAAATAAAGATGATTATTATTATTATTATTATTATTATTATTATTATTATTATTATTATTATTATTATTAATTTTTTTTTTTTTTTTTATTTGCGGGAGGTGACATTACATGCACAGTGTACATTGTGTCGCCGTTATCTTTGCTCTACATGTAGCTGTTCGTGCTGCGTGCTTGCTAATGGCCAAAACAATCGTTGTTCACTGACTGGTGTACCTTTGCCTTCGCACACTGCAGTGTCACGCATTACGGTTTAGCCGAGTGCAAAGTTTCCTGGTGGCCTGCAGCGTAGAGCTCATTAGTCTCTTCCGAGCCGAAAGTAGCCTCTCTCGAAACGAAATTCGCTTTAATAAGCTCTGGACAGAGATTCATCTCCGTCTGGGAAAGGATTTCACGCTGCTGGAGTCGAGATTCCCTTCTCTCGAGCGAAGGGTGACGTCCACCGAGACGAGCAAATCATTTAAAGGAAAGTGCAGCATGGTAAAAAGAACAGATGCGAGGGGCCGGAAGGAGAAGTTTTCAATTGAGCGTGGAAAGTAACTCACGTTTGCTTTGGTTTTGTACGCTCTATGATAGGTTGGCAAAAGAAAGACCAAAACCAATCGTGACTTGCTCGCACGCGTTTTCCCGCGCTTGACGCCGGTTACATGTATTTGCTTGGATTCTGATTGGTTCGTTGTGTTATTTACGCTTGTTGTGATTGGCCAGAGCAATAGGCCATTTCCGAGTTGCTTTGAACCTGAATGAAAGTGAGGCTAAGGACAAAGCTTTTCATGTGGAAATCTGTTTTCTTAGCATATGAATGGAAAAAAATTCATGTGAAAAGCTTTGCAAGGCAACTCGAAAATAGCCTTAAATTACTTTGGTTTTGGTTTTCCGACACATCGCTGTACAACCTTTTTATTATACTTTAATTCCAGGTGCAGGGAAAACGTATACCATGATGGGAACAGACAAAGACCCTGGTGTAAATATTCGATCCATTCTTGAACTTCTGAGAGTTTGCGAGGAGCGAGTTAACGTGAATTACTCCATGTGCGTGTCCATGGTCGAAGTTTACAATGAGACGGTCAGAGATTTGCTCAGCGAAAACAGCAGTTCACAGCAGCTGAACATTCAAATGAGGAATAAGCAGCTTGTCATCACGGATGTGACTGAAGTTGATGTCAAATCAGCTGAGGATATCAAGAGAATCATGGAGAAAGGTGAGCAGCTCCCGTGTATACTGTATGACTTTTTGTTTTCCATGAAAAATGTTTGTTCTGTAGCTTTCATATCAATGGTGAGAACACAATTAGAACTTTTTTTCAAACATGCCGTTTCGAGGCTAGGTTTGTCTCTTATTTGCAGTGTTGTCTCCTGAGCCAAAAAAAAAAAATTTGCTCCACACTGTCTCTCTTCACCTTGGTGTATAATTGGGTACCGGCGCCAAACTTCGGAGGCTAACCCACCCGGGGTGGGGAGGGGGTACATGTAGCAATACACTTAGTTGCTTCGTGCCACAGCAATCGGGTTAAGCTCTGGCTGTGTGGGCCACTTGAACTCGAGTGCGATATTTATAATCACGTTTACGACAAACGGCAAAAATAACCACGTGGCATCGATTATCGTACGTTTGTTTTCGCCGTTTCTGGTTTACGTTTCTACGTGAAGTTGAGTGGTTTTGCACTGGCGTGTAAGGTCAGAATTCTTTTGCAGTATTCTCATATATTTACTAATTCTTTTGAGGAAACGTAAACACGAATCTGACATTTGCAGTTCTCTTGTTAATCCAACGCTTGTCGGTGCTGTGCTAAAGTGTTTTATTTTTGCCTTTCAGGGGACATGAACCGCTCCGTAGGCGCCACGAAAATGAACACAAACAGTTCCCGCTCTCATCTGCTCCTGCTGTTGAGACTACAAGGCACAGATCACGTGACAAATGCCATCACGCGCGGCACGCTGACCCTTGTTGACTTAGCAGGCTCAGAGAGAATCTCCAAGACCGAGGCCACGGGACAAAGGCTTGTGGAGGCCGCAGCTATTAACAAATCACTATCCGCACTAGGCCAAGTATTTTCGGCTTTACGGACAAACGCCATGCACGTGCCCTACAGGAATTCTAAGCTGACTCAGCTGATGCAGAGCTCCCTAGGGGGTGATGGTAAGGCTTGTCTTTTCGTCAACGTCAGTCCACTGGCTAGTAACCTCAGCGAGACCGTGAGCACGCTACAGTTTGGGTCAGCGGCCAAACAAGTGCAGCTTGGGAAGGCGACCCAGAACGTTACTCCAGCACCCAAGAAAAACCAACCGAAGTAAAATCTGGCTTTCCCCACCCTCCCTGTCCATGCGGATAAACTTCTGGCATTGTATTCAGGCTCTTCCCGGGGAAGTGGCACGGGAGCTTGAGCTTTTTTGTGAAAATAGTGCAACTTTCAGACAAAATAATTCAACGAGATGGAGAGAAAGAAGTTAGTTGAATTCTTGAACGAAACAACTCGTGTTGGAGAAAAAAAATGCGCGAACTTGAAAAAAGTTAGCCTTGTTTTATTGCTTAGCTCCCACGAGTCTCCTGTAGCTCAGTGGTAGAGAATCCAAACGAGTAATCGGAAGGTCTTAGGTTCGACTCCTGATAGGAGCACTCAGAATTTCTTTTTCTGAGTATGCCCGCGTCACTCACTGAAAAAAATACATCTACCAAATTTGCAATCCACGCACTCCATCTATGGAGAATTGGCCCTTTGCAGCTAACGGTCACATGGTATTAAAGAAACACCCGTCTGGAGAGCAAGCTACGCACTGGGACATCCAAAACAAAGAAAATTCAAATGTGACTGGATGAAGTCGCTTTGTTTTGGATGTCCCAGTGCGTAGCTTGCTCTCCAGCAAGGTGTTTCTGGTACCATGTGACCGAGTTGCAAAGGGCCCACTGTCATCCTTTTTTGCTTGCATAAACAAGTATTCACTATTCAGTATTCACTTCATGTAGTTTTCGTAATCGTTATTAATAGTTTAACATTTTTTTTTTTGAAGAAAGGATTGTTATTAGCTTTACGTAACACTAATAATACAATACTAAACACTACTAACACTAATTAACACTAAGCGATAATTACAGTACTGACTGTACTTACAATATATGCTTACTATACTGTACTACGGTACTGACAAATACACTTTTTACAATACTAACAGTATCTTCACTACTTACCTTTTTTTTGTACAATTTTATTACTGACATAACTTAAATTACAGTACAAAAGCCACTTACATTGCACTACTAAAAGGTACCTAGATAACAACCCATCCACATACTACTTTTTATTTTCATTTCAAAACAACGACAACAATAGAACAACAGCAAACGTGTAGTGGAAAGCGATTCAAGGGCTTATAGTTTAACATGACGTGTTTAGAGAAAAAATATATGTTATTCAAATGACAGGCATACGTTTGAGTGGGTCTAAGCTCGACGAAAGGCGACAAAGATTTGCCTGAATGTTATTTATTGGTTTCCTTATATTTTAAAGAAATAAAGTAATATATGTTATATATAAAATATTATACTTTTTTAATCGACATACGTCTAGCGCCTTGAAACAAAATTTATATGTTTTCTAGAAACATTTTATTCGCAAAACCTAGCTTTGCATTGAATATAATTAATACGAGTCATCTTTTACAGAATAAGATTTTCATCGCTCCGCGTTCAGAAGCTTCGCTTTCGATTGCAACCAAATAATAACAATTTTTTTTTTTTTTTGTATGGAATGAAAAAACAGTTACGGGTAATTTTATTCAGGCAAATGATTTTTTTCAGTTACATATAAATTAAAGTGTTTGTCAATAAATGCTTGTATTCCACTTGGTCAGGTTTGTTGTTTACTTGGTGTTTGTTTGCTTGGTGCTTGGTTTGTTTCCACGGTGACCAAATGTTTGAACATACCGTAACTAAATGACTTAACAGATACGATTCTATTGGCCAGTTGGTCTACCACCCTGGGGAGGGCTTCTAACATATTATAAATCACGAGGGGGGTGGGGGGGGGGGGGCGTCAGAAAATTTTTAAAACACCCCAAAAGGTACCTGAATCTCGAGTTGCTGGCGTAGTTCGAATTCATTCTCACACTTAAGCGATACAAAATCAGTTGACTGACAAACAGATAAGGGGAGGGGTCAAAACTAGTATACTCGAACAGGACCCACCAAACCACAAAATAGATGGTGTTCTCTGGCTGCAAACCCCCACCCCCCTATCCAGCAGTAAAAAGTGACAGTGAGATTCAAACCTCACTTTTCTTGTTTATCTAACAATGCTGACTCTTACTAGCTGAATATTTCTGAGTCAACTCAACTTTTGATAAAAAAGGATTTAGAGAAACATTTCATCAAGAAAATTAACGATAATAAAACAGCATGACGTTTCGACGACTTCAAATCGTCATTGTCAAATGAGTAAAAATGGAAATAACGGAAAGGCATATTTATAGGTATTGAAAGTGAGAAAATAAATTAGCATGAAAGTATTCAGGTAAAGATTCCATTCCCGCGAAACTCTTGCTTTCATGCTAATTTATTTTCTCACTTTTAATACCTATAAATATGCCTTTCCGTTATTTCCATTTTTACTCATTTGACAATGACGATATGAAGTCGTCGAAACGTCATGCCGTTTTATTATCGTTAATTTTCTTGATCAACTCAACTTTTAAAGCCAATAAAATTTTGCTGGTAATGTTCATGAGACAGGAGGTGTCTTTGATAACCCCTCTACCCCGGACAAGGTGGATTCTCTCCGAGCAAACTTGTTATGACCTGTTCCCTAAAGTTGCTAACTCAATACCCAATGAAGTGGTTACCGTTTGATGTTTGCGTGGCACAAATCCACACATTGTCCACCTAAAGTTTATGACGATCACCCCTGCCATTCTAAACCATATACCAGTGGCTATTTGAGTGCGGTTTCAGCGACATCTGTACGTTTTTTGAGAAATCCTACAAATTTGGATCACGGTTGAAACATATTCGAAACTCCTGCGGTAAACTTAGGCGATAAATCGCGCTGAAATCGCCTTTACCTCACACACGCGATTCAAAACTGTAACTTAAATGAGACAAAAGTTACATACAAAAAAGTGCAAAAAAAATTGCACAAAAATCGCATACGTAACTGTGCCCTTAAACCGATCATTTGACAACTTTTCTAGAAACATACACGAGATTTGAACCGAAATTTTTTACAATGAAAACAGCGTGTACAGGACCGATCACTTACGAAGATCAGTTTTTTACAAGGTTCTTCAGTTATCCGAGTATAAGAAACGTTGGAATTCGACCAGCATAAAGTGCAGGAAAAAGCTTAAGTCATCAGTGGAGACGATACTGTTTTTTAGTCATTTTGATATGAAATATGATGTTTTGTTGTTGTTGCTGTTGTTGTTGTTTTGTTTTGTTTTGGTTTTTTTTTTTCATTTATGTAGACAATATTTAGAAATAAGTGGACAGTCCGGTTGCATCACTTTATTCGATGTATTATTTCAACTTGCATAGTAAACATCCAAAGTCTCGAACATGGTCACTTCACCATAGTCCAGGGGAGGGTGGGGTAAGGCTTTGTCAAAACCTTCCTTGCCAACCAACCAAAAGGTAGTCACCAGGCCCTGCCTCTGTCAAAAGACAAAAAGCAACATCATTGAGATAATAGGACATTTCGAGTTACTTTGAACCTAATTATGAACGTGAGGCTTCGTGAGGCTTTATTTTAAAAATTAGTTCTCATTCATATGCAAACAAAACTAGTTTTCACATGAAAAGCTTTGCACTTAGCCTCGCTTTCGCAATGAGGTTCAAAGCAACTCGGAAATGGCCTATTGATCGTTTCAGCTTTGGTTCAATCTACCACACTCGCGCCACCCTTTCAATCGATTAGAAATATTTTCGGGGGGTGGGGGGCAGAGTGACCGGGCACCGGAAAGCAAAGGGGTTGGGAGAAGAGAAGGTGGAACCGAGATTTAAAAAGAGGCAAGAACGGTGGGAAATTGAAAATTGTTTGCAATATTTTACAAATAGATTCCATGTTGCCGTGCTTCTGTACCCTGATAACGCACAGATGGCGTACTCCAGAAGGAATTTCTGACCCCAAAATACTACAGCATGTCCGTCGCTTCACTGCGATTACCAGCATTACCAGCATTACCAGATTTCTATTGGCGACATATTTGGGCAAGGATTTCCCTCCTTTTCACGTCACAACAGAGTTATAGCGTTTTTAAGAGGAATGAAGTCTCTTGCAACGGTCTTGTCGAATTTTTCATCGGACAACTTTACTTTACTGCGAAAATTTCCCCATGTTTGTCCCCCACTAGCCAAAACAGACTCTCATCACGTGCGCCGATCACACCACTCAATGACGTCATTCGTGAGTCTAAACTCTAATCGCGAACTCCGCTACACCAATCAAAACGCAAGTTTTGCACCGTTCGTCGTGTAATACAGTATTACTTCTTAACGCCAGTTGTTGCCATTATCTGGCTGGAGAATGAAGTGTTGCTTTCTTACCTTAATTTGAACCTGTCCCCTCTCCTCAAAATAAAATCCTCCAAGCTCCACCAGCCGCGAATGCGATTCGTTGCTTACGTGAATTCGTAAAGCTGAAGAAATATAATGAAAAGATGAAAGAGCTCTATGTAGGTTCGTAAACAAGGCTAGAGTATTGGGGTTTCATAGCACGTGCACCTGACTCAATTTGCGTGTCCTGATTGGCTTGTCAGATAATAAATTATTCAGATTATTAATAAGTTTGAAAAAAAAACAGTGTCATAGAAAGTCGAGCACTATTTTAAAGGTGATCTCTTCCTGCATTGTTGCATAAAGTACTTACGCATACTGGTGCTCTCCATCTTAGTAGCGATGTTGACCGTGTGGCCATAGAGACAGAAACGAGGCATAGTCACGCCAACAACCGCTGCTACCACAGGACCTGCAATCACGACAAGGCAAAGGTTGTTCAATTAGAGAACAGCCGTGCACGTTATGTTTTGTTTCCGCTCACCTAGCCTTATTTATTTAAACAAAGAGCTACAGAGAATGTCTGACGTGCTACGGAAAAGAGTTCGCAAGGCCCTTTTCAATAACAACTTGGAAACCGCAAAATATATATCGTGAAAGAGAGACAGACAGACAGACAGACAGACAGACAGACAGGCAGACAGACAGACACATGGACAGAGACTTGACAAAAACAAAAACAGACAGATAGAGAGGAAGAGAGATAGGTAGGGACAGAGAGAGACACACACATAAAGACAAACAGACAGACAGAGATCGACAGAGAGAAACTGATGGTTCAGAAAGTCAGACAAACAGACAAAAGGAGAGAGAGTTGAGGGGGGTGGGGAGGGGAGGGAGAGGAAGAGTAGAGTCTAGCAGCTTAACCTAGATAATATCAGTAGGGCCCAGCACCTAAGTTGCTGCTGTGGCTTCAATTGTCCCTTAAAATACAAACAAATGCGACTGGATATGAACACGGAAATTTTATGAACTGTATCGACAAACGTTCTACATAACACGGAAACAGTAAACCATACGGGCCTATTAATGTTTTACCCTTGTGCTCTTTATAAGGCTTGTTGAATGTTATCCAGGACTCCTTTACCTACCCCTGTGGTGTGAGGGAATGAGATTTAAGGCGCCTTACCTGTGTGTATGCCAATACGCAGCTTTAATTGATGTTCCGGCAAATGACGCACGCGGAACACGACCATATGACTGAGCAGGTCCAGCGCCATACTCGCGATCTCACCCGCATGCCTGATTCCGTTCAACATGGGGCAACCACTGACAACTACGTAAGCATCACCAACTGTCTCCACCTGATGATGAAACAAATAAAAATTTTAGGAAGGGGATATAGGCTCTGTATGTCGCAAGCACTACAACGGAAAAATGAATCCTTCATGTTCGATTGCTAACCTTCAAGGAGACTAGTGACAAGCTTGGTCAATGTGATCCTCGTCCTGGGTACCGCAAGGATCGGTTGAAATTAACGAGAAACGTCATTGTGGTAATAAACAAATGTTTTTGTTTGTTTGTTTTTATTGTTGTTGTTGTTGTTGTTGTTGTTGTTGTTGTTGTTGTTGTTGCTGTTGTCATGTTTTTTTTGTTTTTTGGCGGTCAGCCGGTTGTCGCCGTCCGTATGTTGTTGAAAGGCGCAGTAAAATGAAGAAAGATTTTACGGGTTAGGGGTAAGTATGACGTAGCGTAATGCGAGGAGTATCCGCCCTGAGGCCTGAAAACGAATTCAACCATTCGTTAGAGTGTAAATAAGCTAATGAAGGAGAGTTTCCAAGGGCTATTCATCCAAGTTGTGTGAAATGTGTTTCACTCCTTAATCAGTTTAATGAAGTAATTCGTCGTCGTCTTTATTACCTTGTAAACATTAAAGCGGGAGATTATTTCATCAAAGGCCACGTACAGATCGTTCAAAAAGTCAACAATCTGAAAATACAATAAAGCCGGGGATAAAAAGTATCAGTATTGACCATCAAATGTTCAATATATGACTGACTCGGATCATGGTGCATTAAAGGAACCGAGGAATCCACTCTACAGCTGATCAAAAGTATTCCTAAGGTTCCTTTAATTGATCCACCATGATCCGAGTGATCTGGGATCATTGATCCTGATCTGGATCACCCCAAAGGCACGCACCCTAAGATTCTATGATTTGTTACCAAGAACTTACATCAATATCAGATGTTTCAATCCGATCAGTAAGTTTACCTTATTGATGAATTAGTATATGTTACTTTAGAATTGAGGTAGTAGACCGCGGCCTGTCCCCGAATATTAAGGGTTAGTCCTCTCGTAGATTGTAAAGCACTAAACAGTCTATAAGAAACTCACACAGGCTTCAAATCGAAGGCCTGAATCGAGCGACCGAATGCGAGGTTTTTCTTTTCAGTATTGTGTATCGGATCTGATTGACAATTAGCAGTCCCTTAGTTTTCTTAAGGGATAGCAAAGCTAGCGGGCGCGAAAATTGCCTCCTGCGAGAAGACGCAACGCGCGGAGGTAGGCCAAAAATAAGGGGGACAATTTTCGCGCGCTTGCGTGATTCAATCTCCTTACCATAATTCCTAACAAAAATAAGGCACTGTTCTTAGTCTATGGATCTGACAACTGTTCTCAAATACCGTGGGTATACCTGCAGTGGTGTACTGACAGAGGCCAGCTTTGTGAAACCAACAATATCACTGAAAAAGAGAGTCACTTCCTCGAATTCCTCGGCCTGCACAGAGTTATGGCTTTTCAGCTGCTCTGCTACCAACCTGGAATCAAACAGACCATATTCATTCTAAATGGTCATCGTGGGTTCGACTATCTATCTACTCATGATCTGGTGGAAACTGACAGCTTACAACAGACAACAACTAAGTGTAGGGATGGCGCAGTGATTAAAGCACCCGCCTCCCACCAATGTGGTCAGGGTTCGATTCTTGAATTCTACGCCTTCTGAAGAGTTTGCTGTTAGTTTTCGTCTTTGTTCTGAGAGATTTTTCTCTGGGTACTCCGATTTTACACTCTCCTCGAAAAATAACATTTTCAAATTCCAATTCGATCTAAAAAGTGTTTCCCTTTTAGTGCTCTGTATAAAAGATTTATTTATCTAATTATCTTTGGCATGAGAAATACGATAGTATTTCACATTTTAATTTAATACTAAAAGCCTAAGAAAGTACAAGCAGACCGTTAAAAATGTAGATTCTGGACAAAGACTGGCTTCACAAGCCATAAAGGACAACTTGTGTCTATCGGTACATGATCAAGCCTTAAAAAAACTCCTTAGAAGATCATGCATGATATCTGGGTCATCCCCACAACTATTCTAAGCAAGCTATGATTGTACCTCCCCATCCCCCCTCCCTTAAATCCATGATTGGCATTTTATAAAACGAACCGAACTTGGGCAAACATTTGTTATTCCTCTGGTTATTCATCTCTAGTATTAAGACGGGCACAAGACGCATTATCCGTCTGGACGAACTATCTTCCGTTGTCCGTCTTGAACGACGCAGAACGGAAGATAATTTTCCGCTCTTTGAACAACCGCGCCTGGCCGACTGTCCCTTTGATGCAGTGCACCTGTGAATTTCCACCTCCCTATAGCTAACGCCACCGACGTCCGAAGTTTACTACTTACGGGGGGAGTAGTCGGTAGAGAATTTTCTCGGTTTTCTCTTTCTCTTCATTTAACTGCCTCGTTCGTTCCTCAACCAGTTGTTCCAGGTGATTGGCATGTTTTTCCATCATAGTGACCATGTTTTCGATGATGTTTGATCCCCTGTGTGAAAAGAATTAAATAACAGCTTGCTTCAAGGAATCGACCAATGCTCAAAATTAAAGAAAGGGAAACAGATCGAACTCAAACATTTTTCATACCTCGCCCGCCCAGACCGCTACAACAACAAAAAACATCAAGACTTCAAGGGACTATGTCACCCCAGCCGCATGCACGCGTTGATGAGAAGCACTTTGAAATTTTTGGCCCAACGTTTTCAAATACTGTCGGAGAGTTCAGGACGCTGTTTTCATTTGTTTGAATCGCATTCATCCTGGGAAAGTTATCTGAACTTTTTATTTACAAACGTGAGTAATTACAGAAGCTGTTTGAAGGCTTTTGCGACGGCGGAAAAGCAAAAATGTCACGACGAGTTCTATGCAAATTAGTCTCAACCGGACGCTTCTGCGCATGTGCCCCAGCTGACATATATAGTCCCTTTAAAAAAGGTTTTGAAGAAACGTCACAAAAATGATCAAAAAAACATCTAGAAAGTGAGTTTGTGCTCGAAGTTTTTTACAGCTTTGTTATATAATCTTTGACCAAGCTCGAGGCGTTTCATGCCTTAAAAAGCTGGTATCTTTAGATGTTCTTATCTAGACACTATACCTGCCGCTTATTTTCTTGAGTCGCTCGACAATGCGATAAAAATGAGGCCGTTCTTCCGGATCATCGTTCCAGCAATCCACCATGAGCTCAATATACTCGGGTTTCATTTCCGTGCAAGGAATGTTGGGGCGGAATGGCGGATCCTCGTGGGCCACAACGTGCTGAATGATCACTGAATGTACAAAGAGTAGCGGGAAATATTAAGCTTGGTTTACACGTACGACGCAAGCATAAGCATAAGTACAAGCATAAGCTCAAGAAACCTACGTGTAAACCGGTGCGACGCAGGCATAACCGCCTTGTGCTTGCGCTTGTGTTTATGCTTGCGTTTTCCGGTTTACACGTACGACGCAACGACGCAAGCATAAGCACAAGCATAAGAGAATGGAACGATTTCCATTCTGTTGTGCCTGTGCTTATGCTTGCGTCGTTGCGTCGTTGCGTCGTTGCGTCGTACGTGTAAACCGGGACGACGCAAGCGGGATGACGCAGAGGTTATGGGTTCAAATCCCGTTCAAGCCTAAATTTTTTTTCAGGTTTTTCGCAACAGTCTGGTTGCGTATATAGTTGCGAGAACCTTTCTCTTCTATTTTTCAAAATGTTTTAAAATGAACAGCATAAGCACGGATAAAATAATACATGTTAAACTTCAGTCTATACAGTCTAATTAGCCCAAATGATAGGTATCCCGGTCACGTCCACATAGATTTATTGAAATACTATAACAGGTAACGCCGGTAAAAACATCTTAAGAACTTTTCAGGATTCAAATTGCCAAGAAAAAAATAACAACGTTCAGCCTCAGCCAAAACATTAGACGTTCTTACAAGATATAAAGAGAGAGTATGCATATATAAAATTTTATTATTTTCAATTCGACCAATCACCTTAGTTGACTGACGAAAGTTTGAGGTCGTAACGTAGGAGACAGAAAATGAGGAACTTTTGGGGAATGAAAAGAAAATTGGTCCAAATACCACTGCAGCTCTACACAACCTGCTTAGAAAAAGTCGAACTTTCTTCAGTTAGTTTCTAACCTTTTGGTTCCAGCTGGCAGCCGCTAAAAGGCTCTGAACGAGTGGCCATTTCCTGTAGAAGTATTCCGTAACTGTACACGTCTGCTTTCTGTGAAAAGCCTTCCCTCTCCACCTTGGTGATATTGATGTGCTCTGGTGCAGTCCACAGGAGATCTGGGGGGAAAAAGTACGCGCAGGAGTTATGAAACATTCCTTGACGCCATGAGTGCACTGGCACGGAAGAAGTCCTTTAATTTCCCCGTCTCTTAAAGGATTGTACAGTAAGTCATCTCCACTTGAACGAGTAGCAGGAGCATTCCAATCTTGCTGGTAAGTCTCTGCAGTTGGCTATCTGAGGTGTGTTCTTAACCAAATCACAGAACGTTATAAAGCAAAACCAAAGCAAACATGAACCATGCCGCTTGGTTATCTCATGATCAGTTGGTTTAGTACCAGACCGTGGAATGGTAGGCCTGGGTTCGATTCCCGGCCGGACCAACACTCAGGGTCTTTAAACAACTGAGGAGAAAGTGCTGCCTTTGCTCTGACATCTGCAATTGGTTAGACTTTCTAGTCTTCTCCGGTAAGGACGAAATACCATAGGTACCGCCTTGCGGTACTTTCACGTACTCCGACTCTGGGGACGTAAAAGAACCACTAGGGACGTAACAAATCTCTGGCAGTGACCACCACTAGTGCCTAGCTCAAAAATTCACATTCACATTAGGTGGGGGGGGGGGGGGCATACGTATCTCATTACTTCAACAATTGTAAACTGCGCCACAAGCAGTCTGGTAAAGTCCCCCACACAGTGTTGTGATTATCTCCAAAAAGCCCCGACGGGAGTGCATAATAGGACATTTGATTTGATTTGATATACTTTGGGCTCTTAGTTGAAAAATGCTTGAAACCGAGTATCGCCGAGAAGCTTAAACAGAAGAAAGATCCTCGCAGTTATGCACGCAACTTAAGCAGTTGCGAAAAGAAAGCCTGAAAAAAATTAGGCTTAAGCGAGATCCGAACCCATGACCTCTGGGACGCCGGTGAAGTGCTCTACCAACTGAGCTATCAAGCCAACTGGGAGCTGGTCATATTGTGAGGTCGAAAGCTGTAATAATATCCACTCACCTGTATACATCTTCCTTGTACGTAGATTGACCTTCTCCTGGCCAGCCTTGAAGTCGTGCAGTCCCCAGTCGGTAATCTTCACAACCCAGTGACTGTCAATCACACATCGAGACGATGTCAAGTTGCCATGGAACTTAACAGCAGTGTTGTGAAGATATTTCATTCCCTGGAATACAATACAGAGATGGCACTTTTAACTCCCTTCTGAGACTGTGTTTGGCTCGTCACGCAATCTTTCCTCCCCAAAGATTGCGTCACGAGCCAAAAGAGCGTCTGAGAGGAGGTAGAGACAGTGTATAACAAAGAAAGAATTTCAAAGACTAAAGGTGTAACTGCAAAATTGTGATCATTCAATTGAAAAGCATTAAGCGATACTCTCCTGTAGTATTATTCATTATGTCCTCCAAGGCGGTTTTCACTTTTGAATCCCTGCACACAATCCTACGTGAGATCATTCAAGAGATCACTGCTTCTCTTGAGGTAATGTTCATCACGCTGTCAGTTGGTGGTCTTTTCTTTGTAAGGGATATTCGGTTGGTGAATTTTTAACTAGAGCAATTTAATGACAGTGGAATATACAAAATGTCGTAAATCTAAGAAGCGGATAAATGATTGATACATCACAGGTATTGACGCAACTTAACAAGTTGCGAAAAGAAAGCCCGATCAAAATTCAGGCTTGAACGAGGTTCGAATCCACGACCTCTACGATACATGTGCAGTGCTCTACCAACTAAGCTTTTAAGCTGAATGAGAACTGATCGTTAATCACTTCGTAAAACAACCGTAGAAGATGAACCCGCGATGGAAGTGAAAATGCTGCAGTTGCGTAAAAAACTGCGGAGTGGTCTCATTTATTAAACTTTCATTCTCATTTCAAAAACATTGCAGTTCATATATTCTACTTCCTTAAATCGTCATCTGTGATGTATACTATTACTTGTTATAGCAGTAGAGGGGTAGTTACCGCTGCTATGTCAATTGCCATTGACAGCTTGAACCCATAATCAATCCTGTACTCGTCGTTTGCCAGCACATCCTGAACACAAAGAGAAAAATCAAAGCAATATTATATGGGGTACATTTCCTTAACCTTGGTTTATATTTTGCAAGGTAATAAAACAAAAAGTGTCTTCCTTTTAAAACAAGGACATCATAAATTCACTGTGTTGTATCAACGTTTGTTAAAATAAAGTCGTATATAGTCTGAGACAGCAGCGTTTTTGCACGCTTTGCTTGCCTACTCTTTAGCACATGTACCTGCAGGCTTCCCTTCTTGCAGTATGACCACACCAACAAAATATTAGGCGACTCGATGCAGGCTCCGATGAATGGATTCAGATTTTCGTGGGAGATGTCGCGTACCTGCGCGAGAAAGACATCATTTGTAACGTACTTATGTAAGGTAAACAGTACTGTGTCCTATCTGCTGACATTGTTCATGGATTACCTCAATCTTGGACAGACTACCAGCGGTTCCTTATATTTCTTACGGATGCTGGCATGGATTTTTTTTTTTTTTAATGTTTGCTGGGCTAATGGGACATTATTTCACATTGGGGAGAAAATATTTCACTCGTAAAGGACTTCAAAAGAGCTCTTGAAGGTATCATTATAAGAGTGCCCGCAAACTGTTAACAGGTATTTAAATTAAAGTGCCCCTGGGACGAAAATTTCATTTTCCATCTTTTTGCATTTTCGTGTAGAATATAAACAACTAAATAACAGCAGAATACAGTTTATGAAGTAGATTAATCCATATGAAAATTAGTACAGCAATTGAAATTAGGAAACTAAATTCTGTAGCATGTTTTAAAAAGAACATGTTTGCCAAGATTTTTAAGGAACAACAATTTTTGCATCATTTCATAATTTAATAATTTATTTTTATCTTATAATCGAATCCTGTCATATTTTATATTTTAACTGTATATATATACATTTTAGCTTACAGTATTTTAGATTGTAAATAGTTGTGAGGGCCACAAGTTTATTAGCCTTTGGCTATTAAGTGCCACCCTCTTTAAATAAAGGCTTTACTTACTTAATAGCCATGTGGAATTTTTCGTGTTGAGCCAATGACGTAACTTCCTGTAATTTGAGGCTTAACTTCCGGAACAAGGCCAAGTAATGGCGGCCGTGAAATCTCGAATAAAAAGCTAAAACAAAAATACTTCCAATCGCCGTAAAGGATTGAAATTTGGTAACATGAGTAAGAAGGTCATATTCTACACGAAAATGCAAAAAGAGGGAAAATGAAATTTTCTTCCCAGGGGCACTTTAAATGAATCTGAACATTTGTCTCAAAGCGTGGCGAGACATTTGAGCACGTAAGGTAGAGCATTGGAACCGCTTTTTGGCCTAGTGGGGCGGGAATTTGGACAAACAATTTTCAAGCATTTTCAAAAATGCTCCAGGGGGAGTGGGGAAATGTTAAAGTTTGGCAGAAGATCGACATCCAAACTATCCCAATGATCAGCTAAGGCTCAGGCCAAACGCCCGATTTTAAACGAATCGTACCTAATTCAGCCGAAATAAATTCATGTTTATTTTGGATAATTTTGACCCTATTAAGTTCGACTGGTTCCATACTGTGTTTTGATCGGCTGAGTCGATCTTCATTGCTGTTACCGAGAGCGAATAACAGCTAACGACCGAAACTGAATCAAACACGATATCACAATCATACATGCCAGACCACCGGCACCGGCAGTTTGTTGTTCCACTGGTCAGGAATAACGGTTTTGCTAATTATTTTACGTTGCAGTTACGTTTGATTGAATTAAGTTTTGATATTTAACTCAAAAGGCGAACTTAATTACGTAAACTGGGATGTAATAAGGATCGCCTTATGTGAAGTACGGCGTGCCAGAATTACCTGTTTGAGTTGAATAAGGACTTCTCGAGTCAGATGGACACTTCTCTTTTTCAGTCTTTTGATGGCCACGGTTCGACCCTGAAACTCAAAACAAGTGAATCGCAAAAAACAGATACACCAAGAGGTCCAAGAGCACATGTGTACGTTGATGTGCGATAAAAATATGCACATGGTCAGCATTACTTTAAAATACAGCCTTACTCTTTACGGGAATCTCCATTCGTATTTCATGACACAGATACCTAATATTGATTCATCGAAGAGCGAATATAGAAAATGCAACAGGAAAAATCATTACATGTAGAAGTCAAAAGAAATGTAATGCGTGAGATTTTTTTTCGAGAAGGGGAGGGGGGGTGGGGGAAGAGGGGAGCGATTTCGTCGTGCCCTTTAAATTGGTGCGAGGGGTTGGTTGCAGATTGGTAGCTGTTAGTTAATGGATAAAAGTCTAAAATGACCACCGTTACGAGTTATGGCGGTAGCTTTCAAGGCATTGAGCCGAGAGAAATTTAACAGGAACTAATTCTCAGTCAACTAATTTGGTACCAATTGAGGGGTGAGATTGAATTCACAATAAGGGATTCTATCCAGTTTTTAGGTGATTTTCAAACGTTTCCTGCCTTTGATCACGCCCGTAATATTTGTATCAGGAATCCTCCACCCCCTAGGGAAATTTTTCACCCCAAAGTAAACTAACAAACTTGCGTCCCTTATACAGACAGAGGCGGCGGAGCGTTTTGAAACGTGGCGGGGGAGGGGGGAAGGCTCATCTTTCACCCAGCCATGCGCATATATACACCTACTCAAATTTTCCAAAATGCCCTTTGCGTTGTTTGTTGGCACAAGCAAACCTCTTTGCAATCTTTACAGTGTCTAGTGTGTCCGTAATCGATTTGTGACAATGCATTAGTAGGCAGTTGTTCAGGCGGTCATGCTTCATGGTGCTTCTTAGGTAGTTCTTGAGTCGTCTGAGGGCAGAAAATGTGCGCTCTGAAGTCGCGGATGCTACTACTAACGTCAGATACATCCGTAAGAGTTTGTGTACCTCTCCTAACAGTGTTTTGGTGATAGGAGTTTTGTTGAAAGCTTCGCACATGGTCTTTACATTTGTAACCTAACGTACTTCGGGTAGTGCAGTTCTCACTGCATCAAATGTTTTACAACATATTATTTCGCCAAGCGCGATGCTGGTAAAACGATTCGTGAAAAGATCACGAGATTGAATATTTTGCCAATTTTTTATGCTGCGCTAGCGATATTTTCGGAGCAGACGAAATGTCGCGATTCGATATCTCAAATGACTACATCGTGAGACAAAAAAAAAACGTCTACTTGATTATGAACACATATTCATCACCGCGATCAAGCGTTTAATAACAGTTTCGTTTCATTTCTTACTTGATACTCCCCAATGGTGGTGAAAATTTGTTCGGTGGTAGGTTCTCCAGATGAGCTTGGATTTCCTTCTTGGCTCGGAGGACTGGCAAAAGTCTTGAGCTTGAAAGGGTGCGACCTTTCCGGCTCTTGGTTGCTGTTATCCTGCTAAAAGTACAGCAACTAATTAACTCAAAACTTGAATGTCAACACACTTGTGGTGCGATGACTTGTAGCCCTTATTTCCACACACCGTCGGCCGGTAAACCCGAAGCCCTAAATGGTCTAAGCCAATCACAGCACGCAAATAAGGCAGGCTGGATCCAATCAGTTCTTTGGCAAACTCGAGACAATAGTTACAACCAGTTCCCTGCAAGAGCGGGAAAACACGCTTTGCCTACGAGCACTTTCTAATTTGCTCAGCTAGTGACGCCTAGCATTCGCGGATCGAAACGTCAGCTCCCGAACCTCCGTTACAGTGTCCAAATTCGGCTTGTCAACTTAGTTGATCAGACCAAATACTCGTTTTCACTACCCACCGATCGACGCAGCACCACAGTTTTTTTTTTTTTTTCAGAAACTAACTTCCTTATGTATAAGCTAGTGACGACTGTCTTAATTTTTCTGATCTGATCGATTGGCCAATATGGATGATCCATACCATTTGACGAGGTGCTAACTGCATTTTTTCTCGCTTGAATGTGGCCATTCCTTTTGTTTGTACTTGTTCTGATCCTCGTTCTTGAATGTGCAAATCTTCATAACGAAGTTTCCAGGACTTGTTCTGCGCTAGATCTGTTTCGTAACGAAGCTTCCTGCAAGAGAACAACGTTATACTGGTACTTCAATCTTTCCACTCTCGAATCAAACACTTCGGAGGGTTATTTCCGAAAATGATTTTGACGGGATAGTGCTGTAGGTGGAAAACTAAAGGTCGGCCAACGGTCACTATCGATCGCTTGATAACCGCGCGAAAAAAGTTATTTAAGTTTAACTTAGATCTCACAAAGGAGACGGTTGGGGCATGTTAGCAGGGAGGGGGGGGGGGTTATATTAGCGTTTTATTAGCCTGTGAACAGGTTCGCAGAATCTCAGTTATGTTCTATTTTCTTCCACCATTAATCCTGGGCGAGCATCAATGCAAGCTTTTATGCATTGCTAAAAATTATGCAAATTATCTGCACTGATGTCCGACATTGTAACCAGTGCCAAGCGAAGAACGAATGGTAGTACTACGACAAAATGACCTTATAGTGCCGCCCTATTCATCGTTAGTCATCCTGCATTGTGAGATAACGAGATATACTTAGACCGCACCCGTTGCAAAACTCCCAATTCAGATTGCAACCGGGATTGGGTGTGGAAAATACGAAGGAAACATGGTAACAGCGGTAGTAGCAATAAGATGGGAAAGTGACACACGGGGATTTGGCGATAAGCGATGGAATAAACTGGAGGATACTATATATGTATAGGCGGGGCCAAACGGTATCGTCTTTGAGCTGTTTTGGCCTAAAATAGGGTATAGATTTTAACCATTTTGGACTTTACAGAAACGGTATGGATTCTAGATACCAGGTCTGAAAATAAATATGAATTTTAGGGCCAGGTCTGGAAAAGGTAACCGGAAAACTTTTGGTCTGAAATAAAGTCAAGGTTTGCCGGGAGAACCCAGCCGTACGCCCCCACCAAGCATTCCCTTTGATCGCACTTCTATTGATCCTTGTTCTTGAATGTGCAAATCTTCAGAACGTAGTTTCCAAGACTTGTTCTGAGCTGGATCTGTTTTGTAACATAGAGGCTGGCTTCTGGAAGTTATCTTTAGTTATCATATTGGAGCCAGTATGAACGCCATGGCAATCGCTGGCGATCGTTAGAGACCTGTTCTGTCGCACTTTGTAATAATCATCGCACTTTGTAATACCTGTCGCACTTTGTAATAAAACTGTCGCACTTTGTAATACCTGTCACACTTTGTAATAACACTTGTCGCACTTTGTAATAAAATAGTTGTCACACTTTGTAATAACAAGTTGTCGCACTTTGTAATAAGCCTTTAAATTTCTTTTGAATACGATGTTCTGTGGAAAATAAGTGAATTAACTGATCACCCAGGGCACAAATACGTTCTGATTTGATATTTTACTTTGCATACTAAACTGAGAGTATGAAAAAGAAACGCCTTCTCCTTCACGCTTCTCGCAATTGTTATTTGTCTTGACTACGATGTATCTTGACAGAAACACTTTGTCACCACGAATAATGAGTTTTAAAAATCGGTTTTGTTAAGCCGCTCCATTGCTAGGTACTAGTTTAATTGTAAATGATAGCTTAATTCAGGTATTAAGAAAGGTAGTTATCATGGGGTTTTTAAAAGATCTTAAATAAAGATTCGAATTTGAAATATACTGGCATCTCCTGCGGATGAAAATAAAAAAAAAGGCTTGTTTCCGTGGGGTTTAAGAGAGGAAGGAAATGAAAAGCAACTTGCAGGGACATGCTGTATCAGTAAAAGAGCAGAGGGTATATTTTGCTGGTATTAAGAACAGCTGTACAAAATGGTACGACCCGGAAACATAGGCTTTGACTGGGAGTCTTCTAAGAAGGTATCGTTAACTATAATTGAATAGAATAATTGTGAAATGTATCGTATTTTAATTAAAAAATTGCATAGCTTAACGTAAGCCAGAACATGTAACAGCAACCATCATTGCGTAATCAGTTTATGTGACATTAGTACTAGTGCATTGAATCAGAGTAATATCAAAATTGTTTTTTTCAACCTTGAATAAACAACAACGAACTATAACATGAAACGGAATTAACTAGTTGTTTTGAAAAACTTCATAAACAACTGAACAAACAGAATGTTTCTCTCTCCTCAGTTTAAGGAACTGTTTTTCCTTTCAAGCTGGGTGATTCTATTCTAGATTGGGTTGCTCACTAGTTTTATCTAAAAATTTTTTTCATGTTCATTGTTTTCATGTTTCATTCCTGTGACTCCCTTCCCCCCCCCCCCCCCCCCCCGTCGTTCCCTCCAAAAAACTCATATACAGAAGTCTTTATCTCCTTTACAAACCCTTTGACTCAACCTTCTCGAGCAGCTTTTCATTTTAACCAAGAGTTATCTCCCCTCTGTTCACTTATTGCATTCCATCATTGCTAAGCAAGCTGTGTGATCTCCAAAATAACAATTGCGAGGAGAAAGCGTGAAGGAGAACGCGTTTCTTTTTCATACTCTCAGTTTAGTATGCAAAGTAAAATATCAAATCAGAACGTATTTGTGCCCTGGGTGATCAGTTAATTCACTTATTTTCCACAGAACATCGTATTCAAAAGTAATTTAAAGACTTATTACCAAGTGCGACAATTTGTTATTACAAAGTGCAACAGCTTAGTTTATTACAAAGTGCGACAACTTGTTATTACAAAGTGTGACAGCTATTTTATTACAAAGTGCGACAAGTGTTATTACAAAGTGTGACAGGTATTACAAAGTGCGACAGTTTTATTACAAAGTGCGACAGGTATTACAAAGTGCGATGATTATTACAAAGTGCGACAGAACAGACCATGAGGAAAGAGGCTTTTATTGCGTACAGGGAGATAAGGTCCTTATTCACATTTCAAAGAGTGAGAATGAATATAATGATCCACCTTTCGTCAACTTATTATTATAATATTTAAAAAAAAAACATTAAAAGAAGAACATTTAAGACTTGTTTATACTTAGCGTGGTGTTTTCGAAATCTAGATATGGATGCACGAGGCGAAGCTCAACTTAATTTTTTTTTCGTATGCTGGCGTGCTGCCATCGAACTAAGAACACTTCAAAAAACGCGTGGCTGCTATTTTATTCTTTTATATCCAGTATTATTAATTTTACTGTGTTCATATACGAATTCTCCTATCTGGTTTTACATTTTATAGTATCTTAATTGATGTTGCAGGGATTTGTTACCTGATGATCAGGGAAAACATGAAGGCTAACACAAACACACCAGCAGTAGACGCTCCGATCACAACATTGACCAACTGTTGTGTGGCTAGAAGGAAACGAAAACAAAATTATTCAATCAGGACACATGGTAAACGGCATACAGCTAACTTCCTAGTAACCGACAGTTCCCTAATACGGCAATTCTCAGTCTCCCAGCGGGTCCTAAACGAAAAAATTTTCCAAATCCTCCACTTTTCGCTCTAACCTACAAACTTGGAGGGAATAAAAAAAGAAATGAACCCCCCCCCCCCCCCCCCCCCGTTCTCCCTCCAAAATCAATGATTAATCCGACATTTTCCATCATTGAGATAGGGGGGAGGGGGTGTTCTTAATTTTTCATTTCAACTATGCAAGATCGTAGCTTATTAATGAATACAATTTCGGTAAAAGTGCCATTAAAAGAATCAGTTTTAATATTCGTTAGCGTTAAAACGTTTTCGATCATCAAGGCCATCGTTATTATCTTGATTGTCGAAACATTTTCCGTATATATTTTTTTAATTATAACAACATTTTTACCTAACTTTTATTCGTTTTTTATCTGGCGAATTAATTTAACTTAAATTTCTATCCTTTAGTGCTAGTTATACGTCGAAGATCTATTTTCCAGTCTCAATGGGTAACTGTACATGTCAACCCTAAGTGCTTTAAAGTCCGAATAGAAACGGCCAACATATCCTAGTTACATCTCCCATAACTCTTGTGTGGAAAATTTTTAAAAACCGTTGGCTGTAGGAGTAGTAAATTTGCTCCACTGGATAGCTATTTATCCACTGGATAAAGTTTTCCGTTCTTTGAACAACAGGACCCGGCTTGTAAACAGCGTGACTACCTATATGTTACAGTTACAAAGCCCTTACCCTGTCTTTCTTGCTCTAAACACAGTTCGTTCTCCCATCCGCATTTTGGTTTGTCCATAGGCGGATTGGTTCGCCCTCCAGCCCAGATCACGGTCACGTCTATAAAATAACACATTGGAATGGCTATTGTCATCGTAAATACACTCTAAGGCACACGAATTACTAACGGTAATCTCGCTTCATTTGAATTGCGGAGCAGCAGCCCTACCTCTTAAATTGAAGCCACCTGTGGAGTGATTGTAGTCAGCAATGTTCTGAAAGCTTCCATTAAGGTAGTACTTAAGAGCATAATCGGGGTCACGATCGCCCGATTCATCGATTCTAACCCGACCCGAGGCACCTGAAAAATAGAAATAGAAATAAAAATGCTATCACGAGAGTCGATTTACCCCTGCGCCCACCAAACAAGGGAACGTTTCATTCCGTTGAGCGGAATGGTTCCAATTTTTTGCATCTGGACGAAATTCTTAAGTTACGTGTGACCACTCAGTTGAAAAAAAAACTTTTGATCGAGCACTGCTTTCCTGTGGTACTCTTAGTATGCAATACGATATGCGATATGATTTGGGTCTGCAGATGGGATCCTAAACTGGAATTACCATCATATAAATGCTGCTGAATAGTACTTTAGTGACACACCATTCGTCCGATAAATTAGCGATTGCCAAATCTTTGCTTTGGCATGAAACAGAATATCACGGTAAACAGAGAGAATATACCGTCTCGTCTTCGCTACACATTCATCGCACTGTTTGGTTTATTTTCAAACGCTGTAAAGCTATAAAAACATGGTAGTTCAAATTGCTGTTTTGCGTTATTCTAACTTAATGGTGGCCTCAGTGGTTGAAATTACTGTAAAACGAATATCTTACGTTCCACAGATACCCACCATCAAACTCCTTGTTGAGCATTCTGTTGACTATAGCTCGCCCATCTCTCTTGTTTCCTCCAGCTGCCAGGGTTTCATTCAGTGCGATAGCGTACAGGTATATCGCGTCATATATGGCTCCGGCGTATACTTCAACCTATAGGGAAAAAATGTCAAGTGTAGAATGGATGTTGTGCCGGTAGCATTAATGACAGAAATGGTGGATCAGAGAATCAACTTTGTAGTGTAAGTTGCAGTCAAGCCGTGTAATGCTAAGTGAACCCATGAATTTCTCACTGAGCGTTAGACCTCGTAGGTTAGCCCTAGTCGTGGGTTCGATTCCAGCCGAGGTCAAAGATTTTTCCTTTTCCTCGTGCGATCTCACAGCTGTTTCCTTGTTATCCCAGTGGGAAATTCACGGGGTTACTTCTACAACATGCACTGCAGAGTTAATTATCTGATCCATCAATATTTCGTAAAGAATGTTTTTAGTAGCGCTCCATTCTTTCTGTTGTCGTTCAGTGGCCATGGGTTACAATGGAGAGCAATGCTACGATGTAATTATTACCTCCTCGCTGTCATCAAGTTGGATCTGGAATGGGTTATCACTCATTTTCTCTTTCACGTCTTTCTTGAATGACTTCCAAAGGTGCGTGGTCGGTTCTCTGACGTAAATGCTTAAGATTCCTCTAAACGCGAAAGCGGCCTCGTCATCTCTGCCGTCGTTTCCCATAAACGTGTTATTTCCGATGGCGGCGGACGGCAGCAGATTGACGGTTAGGAATGCGTAGTCTCCGTTTAGCATACCCAGATCATGCGCAGTCAGCATCAAAGCGCGCATGTCTCCCCCATAGCAGAGCATCACAAAAACTACAAGAAACATGATAGGTGAATTTTTCACTCAGGTACTCTGAAAAAGAAAATCTGAGTTCTCCCAACAGGAGTCCAACCTGTGACCTTCCGATTACTACTATTGCGGATGCTCTACCACTGAGCCGCTGGAAACTCATGGGAGCTAGGCCATTAAGAGCGACTCTCTCTAAGATCCTCATATTCAATTTCCATCTAGAAATAGAACATTCTAATAATTCCTCCGTCAACTTCTCTTGGCAAGTAGGAAACAAACATGGAATAAGATCGTAAAAATTTAACTTCATTAAAATTTTCTGATGCGGACTTTTCACTCCTCGGGCTGTGCTCGGAACCCATTGGCGAGAGCGCGCATTTTGCAAGACTTGCAGCTGACCCTTCATGTTAACAATGCGATGAATTGCAATCGATAAGCTTTGATTACCGTAATAAATCTCAGGGAACAAAGTTTATCTGCTTAGTTTGAGCACTTATCGCAACATGCGATTTAACCCAAGGAGTATGAGGCCGGGATAAACTGCAAAAGTGGCTTGTACGGATAGGTTTTTCTACAAACCAGTGGGAAGTTTCATTCATCATCTGTAAAAATCTGTTAAAACATTAGGCCACAATCCAGTTTCTGTTCCTCTAGTGATACAGGTTAACCTTGTGACATTTAACTAACACGGCCATATTTCCATCGAGCATGTCACCAATGAATGGTGGTAACAAACCAAGAAACGAGAAAACTATCGCTTTAAAATTTTGCCACGAAACAGCAAGACTAATCATTTCTTACCATTTGTATCGTAATAAAAACGTTGAAAGGGTTACATTAATGCTGTCATGTAACGAGATAAGTCCATCACGTTGAAAGGAATTCATTTATCGGCCGGCTCAAGTAATGTAATTTTTGCCGCAGGAACGCTCTCTGCTCAGTGCTTTCAGGGTTTTGACCAGGAGGTGTTTTCTGTCTCTCAACTTAATAAAAGAAATTTCAAAATGGCTGCAAATTTATCTGAATACCTCAACATTAAATAAACCGAGATTCTGTTCCCGATGCAACTGAATCACAAAGACTATCAGACTAGCATCGTAGTCGGGATGGAAGGATTATCAGCGAATTCTATTTCTAGATGAAAAATGCATGGATCTTAGAGAGAGTCGCTCTTTAACTATGTTCATGTGACAAGCATTCTGCATACTGCTAGGATTTCAATGTCGACGAGTGGTTAATGAGATGTCCTGTTTCTAACCTGGTGAATAAATGATAGATGAATTTTTCAGTCGGTGTAAGTCACAGGCAGGAAGATGATGTGAGGGATCAATCGGCGGTAAGCGAAGGGCTGAATTTTCTTGGTGACAATTGCTCAAAGAGTGAATAAAGTCATGATATGATTTGTTTATACTGAGATTTCTCTGAGTCTTAATTCTAATCCTGCTTTCTATTTAGGTGCTGAAATCCCTGTAAAGTGCATAGGTATTGTAACAATAATATGGTGGTCTATCCTTTATAAAAGGAACAGTTCATAGCGACACACTGACCACTAACGCTAGCTGCTGAAGATACTCATTTCTAATTTAACTGCTTTTAAAAACGTTACTACAACACCAAAAAGTCACCCAGTTTAAAATGCTAAGATTTCAGAACCACCAGGAATGCTTTGTTTGACTTGGCTCAGTCTCAGTTTTATACAGAAGAAATAAGTCGAGTGTTGGTATCTTCCTGTTTTGTGCGGGTCGCTTGCGTTTTCAAGAAAAGTAATAAGCTTGTTCCTTGTTTATTTAGTATTAGCTCAAAAAATTAAACACACAAGAAAATGTTTTACATGGTAACCACTCTGTGTTAAAATAAGGCTTATCTGAGGCAATTTCAATTTTAAGAGAAAAAATGTGTTTACGATAGTCTTGCCGAAAAGCCGTCAATTATTTTATCAGTTTCATTTCTTGTGGCAACTTTAAGGAATTTCAGTTGATCACGGTTGTGTAACCACAAAAACAGGACTTATACTTTAGTACTAATGCGTAACAGTGATTGCTGGTCGGAATAACTGAAAATAATGGATGTCTCTAGCTAGCTGGTCAATGCGGCTAGTTTTTTTAGTTTAAAATTGCTGTCACAAGCTAATCAACTACATCATACAGCCTTATCATGTAAAAAACAAGAATGGTGGCCCTCTTTTTATTTTATTATTATTATTATTTTTTATTTTTATTTTTTTTCATGTAAGAATATTTCATCATAGCTTCGTTGTCGATGGAATTACCTCAATTTCAAAATTTATCTTCCTAACGGCGCGTCAACATTTTGTTTTTGCTTTATTCGATCGGCCCCGGGTTCATGCTCCACACAGCTCCACGACAGTTCATATATTACCATTCTTTCTCTTTGTTTTTCGGTGTTCGCCAGTAAATTAAATACGTAGCTTCAGTGAAAATTGAGCGAAAATGGACCGTAAAATTTTCGAGGCCAAGTTAAATTTTGGTGATATATTTGACGAGTCGCGGGCAATATCTGTGAAAAAATATAACCATTCCAGTGAAAAAATAGAATGTACAGTAACAAGACGCAAACCTTTATCTTAATAGCAGTCACCGCCCTAATTTTAGTATTACATATGGCAAGCAAGTGAGCACAGCCCTTACTTTACATTTCTTTTCTGTGAATTATATTTGTCTTGTTAAATATTCACGAACCAAAACTAAAAGATGGGTTAAAGTAATGGTATATCAGAACAACAAAAAACTCTCGTGAAATGAAATGTTTAAAGGGTGATGTCTTTGACTTACTTCGGGCTGTTTCTTTGGCAAGCGCCAACATGCTCTTGTACTCCTCTCGCTCCGTGACCAAGACATGACCAGGGTTAAGGGTGTGTAGGTAGCGAATTTCTATATCATTCTGCAGAAATACCTTCATTAGACCGCTCATGGCCAGTTGCCAGATGCTCTCGGTGGACGAAATGATGCCGATGCTCTTCCACTGAAAGTAGCCCAGAACGGACATGAACAGGCCGCCCATCTTGGAGAACGAGCCAACGGTCCTGGCAAATGTCGGGTAGATGCTTTTCTCGGACAGCTTGCTTGACTCGCAGCCCCACGAAATCATTGGCAAGTTCCAGGAGGCCGCCAAAATGGCAGCCGGTTCACAGATAATGTCACATCCATCGCCAATGATGGCGTCCACTCCCGAGATTTTGAACTCGACCGCTTGATTCAGTCCTTCCGCCGCGAGACACATGGAATCGTTCCAGAGAAAAGTCATTTTGTAGCCCAGCAAGAGCGTGGGATCCTTGTTGATTTTGCCAACTGCGATGGTAATGGCAGACGCGGATGTTTTTCCTATCGGCCAGTAACCCGTCATTGGCAACAACACACCGATTTTCACTTCTTTCACGTCCTCGTTCGCTGTACTCTGCTCGCAAGAGGCCGAAAACAGGAACAGTAAGTTGAGCGCAAACATTCTGGAAAAGAAAAACATCATTTTGATGCGGAACTTCAAAACTGGTGAAAATTCAGTTTGTCCTTTACTTCGGTTAAGGGAAAGTTAAACGCCAAATTTGTCGCCACCAACAATATATGATAATTTAATCTATGAAGTAATTTCGGAATTCTTATAGCGGTGCTTGTGAGGGGATTTGTTGACGTCAAGTTATTGTTTCCTCCCTGGCTGAGTAAAGGCAGGGCTTCAACATGATGCGCAAATCAAAAGATGAACGCAATATTTAAACCAATCAAATCGCTCTATTCTTATTAACTTATTCTCTTTGTAAACCCCGCGGACTCTTCTTCATAAAAGCGAACTTTGAGCGAGTACTCCCCGAGCGACGCGAGATACCTCGCGAGAAAACATTGCACACGTGCACGTGGCGAAATAACTACTGTAGTGTTGTCGTTCCCAGAGGCTGCGTTCCTTTTGGTCAGCACCAAGGAAGCAAGACCTCTGGGCAGCTCGTGGACGTGTGGCCACCGCTGGCCTAAAACGTGCGCGGGCTCTGGGGACGAGATTGTGTGTGGGGCAATTGAAGCAAAGGTATGTTTCAAAATATTGAAAAACTCCATGTAGCGCGGCACGTATCATAACCTTCTCAAATTATGACTGTGACACATATGAACTATTCCGTATCCTGGGATGGAAAACAAAAACTAAATCGTGATCACCAGCGTATGATCACCGAATTAATTTTTTGATGAATAACCCTGCACAATACCTAAGCTCTTAACTCATTTAAATAGTAGGAATGACTTTAAAACATTTTATCATTGTAACTTTTCCAATGTGAAGCAAACACCAACAAACTCTATAATTTTTCCTACGATTTTCCTACGATCTGACACTGCCGAACAAAATCCATCTCGTACCCAGGGCCTCAGGCTTTTTCGCCAGCGGTTGGTCGCCGGTAAAGGCTTTGAATTTTTTCACCGCAGGATTTCTGCGGTAAAACAATGGAAGCTGTTAGAGGGCAGCCAATCAAAACATAATACATTTTTTCGATTTCTCCAGAGTCTCTCCTGGCGACCAACCGCTGGCTAAAGAGCCTGAAGACTCTGGGTACGAGATTGGAACAAACTGTTTATTTCCCACTTGACTTCATGTTTCCAGCAGGGCGAGGGGCCAGCTGTTTCTCGATAACTTTCCGGGCCCGAAGATTATTTTTTCAAATCCTTACTTTAGCGCGGTCATGAAGACTGCGCAGACTATGTACTTATTTTTTACTTTGAATTGCTCTAAGTTCATTACTTATCATCATAGAGTTAGTCTGGGAAAATATGGGGCGATAACAGCCTCGTTCTAACTGCCCACAGATAACACGTTTTGGCCGGTCAGGACCCGTTTTGATTTCTCCTGACTAAGTCTCCGAGGATGCAAAATCTTTTAGTAGCCGTTTACATGAAGATTTCAACTCGTCTCGGTGGGGTCAGATAGCCTACGCGTAGCCAAACACCCCTCCCCTCCTCCTAGAGAAAAAGCTACGCTTAGGCTACTCGGCAGGCAGGTAACCTTTGCACACGAGCAACTTTTTCTCATGTCACAGTTTGGCTCACCTACGAGACGAGATGCGCGCAATTATTTGAGTTCCAATTTTTTGGGTTTACAATCGCATATTCATTTACAAAAAGTGATGTTTTATTTTAGATATGTCCACTGTGATAAATGACGGAAAGAAACTCAAAGATATATAAAGACAAAATTGCCCTCGACACACCTGGCGATTCTATACGCCGACATCTGGTATGTCAGATATCGGCGATTCAATTCGCCAAGCGTGCCCGTTCCTGCGATTTTCTACGCTCATCGCCAGTAAAGTCAACCAATCAGAACTTGGGCGATTTTATCACATGACTTTTCAAAACGCCGCGCCCCTCGATGGAGCCCGGGAACAAGGCTCACCGCGATTGGCGAAAAAAATCGCCAGGTGTGTCCGCATCAATCGTTTCACTGGCGATCAAATTCGTCGCGATCGTCGTATAAAATCATGTGTCGCCAATCACTAATTGAAATCCAAATCGTTGTACAGCTTTCCGCTAATCTTAGTTTTGTCTGGGGTCATCCATCCATCATCGCCGTAAAAATGGCGACCCGCAAAGACCGGATGAGTGGCTGAATAACAGCTACTGAACTGCACTACAAAAATTAACTTGAAATGAACACAGTAAATAACAAAAGGTCAGGATGAGACGTGCAATACCTTTTTTACCTAATTTAGTGACTGTTGTTATTCTTTCACACTGAAGGAAGTGCAAGACCTGTAGATTAGTTTGTGTCCTCCTGTAGTAAACATAATTCGATTGATGTGAGGAAGGGGCAAGTCTTGGAGTATGAAATGTGTCCGTAAAATTCGTACCGTGCGAGTTGCTTTGAACTTCATTATGAAGGCGAGGCTAAGTGCAAAGTTTTTATTATGAAAATTTAGTTTTCATTCATCAGACAAATCATATGAAAGCCTTGCACTAAGCCTCGCTTTCATAATGAGGTTCACAGTACTCTGAGGTGACCGGAAATGGCTTATTTTGCGGATGGCCATTTTTTGTGCTTTGCGGGAGTTTTTTTTTTTTGCGATTGGACAAGACTGGTTTTTCTTGCTGGGAATTAATTTTTGCAGTTTCAGGAAGTCGCGTTCACATGATTGAAATTACAACTTGATTTTCGTGCAGAACATGGAGTCCAAATGCGCGGGTGAAAAGCATGCAGATGTGAAAACGTTCGTAAGTGTCAATCTATTGCAATTACATCTTGCTCTAGAGAGGTTGATTATTCTGGATATGAACGAGAAATAACTGCAGTCCGCTTGATGAATCCTCTTCCGAGTTATCACTAACATTATCGAGACATCTCAACTGAATAGGCATCAACATGATTTTACATAACATGTAATACTCTTATTTTCAGTAGGCAAAGGAGAAACATTTTGTGCAAACATTTTCGCGGTAATTATATTTTTGAGGAAAGTTGTTTGCCAAACACTTGAGTTATCTATTATATAACCAAGAAGTTAATGTGGGGGGGATTTGTACTTCCTGTGGACTCTCGTAAGCGACCACAAGATCGTGTCGTTTCTCAGTGAGAGGTCGCGATCGAGGCCCCGTTTACATAGATGGAGGAAGATCCTGGAGATCCCAGCACTGGGAAGATTCTACAAACGTTTCGTTTGGTCTACATACAGAAATTTCGGTCGGGGTGGTTACCAGTGGAGAGGAAAAAGAAGAAAAAATTGTCCGTCTTTAGCAGCTGAACGCCCGGGGCCGCCATGTTTGTGTTTTTTTTTTTTTTTTTCAGCTTTTTTTTTGTCCCCTAATACTAGGACCTTCCGAGCGAAAGATCCTAGCGCTAGGGCCAAGTACAACCTTTCGCATGTAAACTGAAGACAGAAAATATATGGCGCTAGGATGATCCGCCTTCTAAGATCTTCCTCCCTCCATGTAAACATCCTTATCATGCGTATTCCACCACAGGCAGGCCAAGCTCAAGCTGTGTGCGAGGATCATCTTGAAATGTAAGAGTTTGTATGGGTATAGTTACGATCGGGTAGGAGGTAGAAATTCTGGAAATTTCTTAATAAAAATAACATACCTTGTTTCAAGAGTGTATTTCTTGTTGCCTGTTTGCTTTTTTTGTTGATTTGAGGCCATTTTAGCGAGTTATCGCTTCCTAGTAGGTGTAATAAAAATAACATACCTTCTTTCTAGCCGGGTGGAAGCCGCGATACAACTCGCTAAAATGGCCTCAAATCAGCAAACAGGCAACAAGCAATACACCATGTTATTTGTATGAAGAAATTTCCAGAATTTTTAACTCCTACTCGTAAATATCCCCATATAAATATTTTCGCCGTGACCGCTGTTGTTACGCAAGATGATACTCACTCCTTCGCTTGGGACGCTTGTGATTCCACAAGAGAATCAGTGCCGGGCAGTTTAAAAGATTTAGAGGGCAGCAATCTCTCTTGCAACAGAACAACAGTACACTGCTGTTTATATTTTCTCTTCCCAGTTTTATAAGGATTAAGGATTCGCATTTGACGCGATCTTCCGTCTTTCCGTCTTGTAGAATTTTCCGCATTTCCGATCCACTCGAGACCCACCTATCCACCGACGCACGTTTTAGTCTAGCACTGAGTATACCCGGGCAACACGTGAGAACCGTTCTAAAAGTAACAGAGGCCCAACAGAGTGCACGTGCTTCATTTTTTATGTAACACGATCTGTATCAGAGTCACTTGCAAAATTCAGGAGCATCCAAAGAGAAAATCGGAGAAAACTAGTTAAAATGTTGTTTCCTGAATTGCTTCATCATTTTGCGGCTTTTTAACAGGCACATATGTAAGGTTGAAGACACGCCTCAATCTGTTCGGATACTTAAGCTACAATTTGAGTTGCCCAACATTTTGGAGCACGGAAACTTATGCCCCGAGTTTACGAGCTACTGTCGAGTTTCCGAAAATCCTAGATGGAGTTTTTTCGCACTTTTGACAACGTTTTTGCCCCTACGAAAATTAAGGGAATAAGTTGTTCTGCGTTGCGAACGTCTCAGGTGACCCATCACTATTGGAAACGCTAGGTTTTCTTCACGATTTCATGGGAATTTCTGAGGCGGGTAATGTCTGTCTGAACAAGTGTTTCACCGAAACGAAAAGTTGGTTTCCTTTAAAGATTTTATCAGGACCAAGAGTTCTTTCTATGTCACGCCAATAAAAAATTCCCACAATTACGCAATACCAGTTCGTGTGAGAAAGCACCGGCGCTTTCAATTCTACAGGAAAAGGAGACAAGATCACGATAGATGAAATCAAACTTTAAACACAAAACTGTAATCTTTTTTCTATTGACAATTGCCATGGGTGATTGCGCTTGAGCAAAAGTTCTTCGCTTGAAAGAGTTCACATTTGAAAAAAAAAACTGACTGAAAAGAGTAGGGTAGTGTTTTGATTTGAGCGCTTACATAGGTCTATATGACTAAATTCAAACCTGACCATATACCGATCGTTTACAGAATATTGTTAACTCTATAGCAACAGAGAACAAACACTAATACTGCATTCATAGAATGTGGAAACTCTAACTGCGAAGACTCACGCTTCGACTCACGTGCAAAAACAACCAGTTTTACCGGTTGCGTAACGCACATTCACGTGTAGTATCTTCTCACGCACACGACAAGTGTGAACGTAAACTTGAGGTCTGTACTCTTTCCCTTCGCTTTCATTAAAGCATCTTCCAGCTCCTGTTTAGAAAGTTTCCACACAGCATAGTAATAAAACGTCTGTAAAAATACAGCAAAAGATAAGTTTGGTGGTTCAATTACGTTATGCAAATCGCGTGATAGTTTTGGTTCTGTTCCGTTCTCCATTCTCCAAGCATGCTTTTGAAAGATATCGTCGCAGAACACCGATGAATATCAAGTGTTCTTTATTTTTCGCTCAGTAACATTAGGTAGTTCGTAAGCGTAGAATCTTGCACAATTTTCTTAGTGTGTTGAGGTCCATAAGGCAACGAATTGCTTGTTTTCGTGTCAACGTCTCGTAAGTTTCTTTCTGTTTCTAACACTTCCCAAACAACCGGCGTTAACGGGATTATTGATTTTCTCGTTCGATTATAGTCCGATTGTTTCATATTGTGGCTGAGCCATCCAACATTTTTTAAGCGACCCTGGTTCACATCTGCGTCTGTTTGTAGTCTGCCAAACGGGGTGATCCGTTCCGCTTCCCGCAACACCTGAATGAATTCGTCGATGTTCATGTACTTTTCTGAATTGAAAGCCTCTTTCCCTTTGCAGGATATGTTCCCTACATTAGTCCCCATCAGGTATACATCACACGTAATGACACTCCTTAACTCTACTCGTTGCTTACACCACGATCGCTTGATTCAAATGTTTAGATCACGCTTTCCAGAAACGAGAAATGGTCAGAAATGTTTGTTATATAACAAGCGCTAGCACCTGCTTACGTCATAACGGAAGTGATTTTACCTCCAAGTTGTTATGGCGTTCTGCATGAATAACTTTCGTTTTTAATCATTTGTAATTAATTTATTTATCTATTTTCTATCCACTTTTAATGTTGCTGAGGGCAAAGGACCATAATTAAAGAGCTGGAGCCACTAGTAATGGAAGTATGGAGGGATATTTTAGCTTGGGCTATGTTAGAGTTCCTAACCCTGGAAGAGGGGTCTCCAATTCATAGTTCAAGTAAGAAAAACAAATATGTAAAAATTGTTTTTTTGAATATTAAATAATCAATAAAAATTTATTGAAAAAATGATAATTTCAAGTAAGAGGATTTATGTCATGACAATGTAATTATTAAAGTTGAAGGTTTAGTACTTCCAATGGGCGAACGCTGGACTCTGCTTAAAGGTCCCGCCAAATGAGATGATACATAATGTCATACAACATGGAATTACAACACTGCTTCTTTCAATGGAGCTGCCATCTTGGATATGCCATACCTCCTAGTAGTAGAAAATGTGAAACTGTGAAACACTTGGTTTCTGACAAATCAAGTTTATATCAAGAAACATGATGTACGTCTGACAGGGGCCAATTACAAGAGCTGGACTGGACTGGTTAACTGAGATCTCCTGACGTCTTTAAGACACAATAAACATGGACATTGCAAATACATGAAAACTGGGCCACCTAGCCAGGATCCCAGTTAAACAGGCTAAGATTTTTCCATGTAATTGCAGTTACTGGTCAGAGATTTCTCACGAAAAAATTTCTCATCAAAATTCCATATTTTGATTTAAAAGTGACATGCGGTGGGACAGAAAACCATAAAGCTACTTGAATGTGAAAAATAATTTGCAGAAATGATGAATTAAAAAAAGTAAAGTCACTCAATCCATTCTCGTTGCTGGAGTCAATTTTCACTCGACAATTAAATAGAGACCTGAGAACCTCAAATAACTATATCCCATTTTCAATGTAAATTTTTGAAATTTTTTTAGGTATATAAGTTTTAAGTTCTATTTATAATATTGTTTAGCCTCTTATTAATTTAGTAATTCTCGTAATTAATGACACTTTAGACCAGTGCCTCTCTATATATCACCTGTTGGTGAGGGAGCTTTCCTGTAAATTATTATCTTAGTTTTTTTTCCAATTTTTTTAGCCAGAATACAATCATATCATGATTTTTTTCATTAAAAATAAGAATATTATTCTAACTTTGTGACTTTTGTTTTTTCTTTAAAAAATAATATTTGTGCTTGAAAATAGCTGTGTTAAATAATTTGTAAAATTTAGGCTTTAATAGTTCTTTTTTCTATTTTTAACTTGCAAATAGCAATTTGCTTTGAATATGTTAATAAAGAGATTATTGAGAATGATGTATTATTCAGTAAGTGACAGGCATGCTCGGAAAAAATCTGAGTGCTTCTATCAGGAGTCGAACCTAAGACCTTCCGATTACCAGTTCGGATGCTCTACCACTGAGCTACAGGAGACTTGTGGGAGCTAAGGCCATTACTATGGGACAAACATCCTGCATACTGCAAGGATTGGAGAGATTGTTATTATTATTATTATTATTATTATTATTATTATTATTATTATTATTATTATTATTATTATTATTATTATTTATAATGGCAGTAAAAACTTCTGAATGCCCAGATATCCTAAACAATGATTGGGCGGCCAGCCGTAGCCAATCAACGCAACGACTAAAGTCCTTACAATTAAAATCCCAACTCCTAATTATTATTATTATTATTATTATTATTAAAAAAATCTCTTTATTAACATGTACTAAGCAAATTATTGTTATTTACAAGTTAAAAGTTGAAAAAAGAACTATTTAAACCTATTTACAATATTCATTTTGATTTCGAGACTAATTTTCAAGCACAAATTTTTTAAAGAAAAAACAAATGTCATTATTAATGCTGACATTTAGCTAGCAGCAGGCTGGCTTCCCTCTTTAATACTGGGTTGAAACTTATATTGACAAACTTAGCCTGCCCAGCTATTTATAAATGCAATGCTATTTATAAGTGCAATAGGCCCCTTAAAATAAAAATTTTCCAGAAAAACATCATATTCCATGATCAATGGAACATAATTACTCGGGCCGTACGGCGGACCGAGTTAAGGTTTCGGTAGCATTATCAAATTCTTTTCCTTTTTGGGGTCGCGATGGGCCGAGAGATAAGACTTCGGGCCACGAGTATTCAGGTCTCGGTCTGTTTTTTATACTCGGCTGGTACGAGTTACGTTTTCTGTCGTGTTATCAAATTCTTTAAATTCTCGGTCGTGTTCTTTGTTTTCGGGCGGTGAGGAGTGTTTACAATTAGTCAGGCTAGTTTACAATATGCGAGCCAAACGTGCAAGGCATGAAAAAAACATGCGAGGCATGTGAGGCATGAACAACCCCAACATAAACTGTTAGCCGTTAAGCTAACCAGGGAGCTATTTAAGCTAACCTATGCGCTATTTAGGCTAACTGGAGTGCTCTTTAGGCTAACCGGAGTGTTTTTTAGGCTAACCTAAGTGCCTCAAGGTTAGTTTTGTTTAACGGAAAATTTGGTAACTAAATCAGTCTATGACCTCGCGGGCCAAGATAGATCATGATAGATAAAGATGTCTCACGGTTACTATAGAAATACAATCAATGTAGAAACTCTGGGTTTCTGTCTTTAAATGAAAGGTGAACAACAAATGCTTTCCCCTGAATTTCATTTATCAATATAAACAGCAAAACATTGAAAAACGTACAAGGATATAAACGTACGCGTGATGCTTAACGTTACTCTAGATCCTAAGAAGGGGGGGGAGGTACTCAACAGATGCTTGGGTAGGGAGGTGCGGCCCGGGCGTCCAAACCCTGACCCTGTTTAAGACACAATTCTCCGATTTCCCTATCCCGTTTAAGACAGAATTCAAACTTTTCAGGCCCTTTCTAAGACATTTAACCCAAAATCACACCCTGTTTAACACTAGAATGAAATAAAATACACTAGTTTCTTACTGTATTTTAATGCATTGGCAATCACAATCTGTTTTAGCTATTAGGTCATGTAGGGATACCCTGTTTAAGACAGAAAGTGATAAAATAGATACCCGTTCAAGACAAAACACCCTGAAAACCATACCCTATTGGGCCGCACGTCCCCGTCAAGGTCACACAAGGGAGTACCCCCCCGGGTCTAGATCATACCGAAAATTACGATCCGTCATTGACCCGGCGTCACATACATATTAGGACCGTACAAATGGTTTCTGTCTCTAAATGAAAGGTGAAAACGAAGTTGTGGGTCTTAAGACAGCTCTCACATTAATGAAGATGTTGAGAACTACAAAATAAGCTATAGTTTAGGGGTATACCTAAAATACACAAGGATTGGGACATTTTTTAACTTTAAAATTGTTATGTTTTAAGGCCATTTATCTCAAAGCCATAACTTTTCTCATTCATAATTATATCATTTATGAAATACACTCATGAGAAGCTTTAAAATGGTATATCATACATGGACATTGAGTTTGGAGTCTTGGATCTGGAGAAAATGTCGTTTTGCCTTAGGGGTTAAAGGGTTAAAGCCCGGGGATTATAAAAAGCATTTGTATGACAAATGTCGTTTTCCCCTGTATTTCATTCTGACTGCAAGAAATGCAATTCTATCTGGTGGTTACTTATTGCCTCACTATATCTCTGTATCCATCTATTTGGTAGCCTGCGAGCAAGCTCTCTTGGGGGTGGGGGACGGGAGGGGGAAAGAGGATACACCCCCAAGAGAGCTTGCTCGCAGGCTATCTATTTGGGGGAATTGGCGATGCTGGAGGTTATCACAGTCTGTTAAAAGATTGTAGGCTTTACGCACCACACAGTCAAATATGGGCCGAATATAAGCTGGAAACAGCTTCTTGTTATTTTAGGAATGATGTGAACTTTGGAACTCTGGTTACAGCTAGGGTTCATGTCCATACAAGTTTGCAAAGAAAACTTTTGCTTTAATTTTGTCATGCCTCATCTTCATCACTGCTCCAGGAATCTTTATAAGGATTTTCAGCAACATCTGCAGTTTTAGCTTTAGCTACTGCTGATGTTGTCTTTTCATCTGTTGTTCGGTTCATTTCTGGCAGCCAGACCAAGAGATTGGTGTCATTAGCCCCGCTGAAAAGAGCTTGAAAATGACGGTGAAATGTACAGCAGTTAACATTGTTGTAATGACCACCAAGAGTAACGACATGTTTTCCAGTAACGACTTCAAACACTTCAATGTTGCTGCCTGAAGGAACAAATGTCACTTGATTGGAGGTTCCAGAGGACTGGCATAGCTTAATTGCTTTGCGACTGGGATTGTGGACACGGCCAAAATTAACCAGGGTGTTCTTTCCTGTGAAAGTATCCCAGAGCCTTAAACGATCATCTGTTCCATATGTCAATAAATGCAATCCATCTGGCGAGAAAGAAATCCCATTAACATGTCCATTATGAGCTGTGTTTATTGCCGAAGACCTGGATCCTCCTTTCCCATTGTGTTGGTCCAGAGACAAAATGCTCCCAACGGCTTTTCGAACATCCCATAAAAGCACTTTATTGTCACGGCTACCCGTAGCCAAGAAGAATTCGTTCCTTGGTGACCATGCAACAGAGACAACAGCCTTTGAATGCCCTTTTAAAATATGAATTGCAGAACCTGATTTTAGATCGCAAAGATATACTCTGGAATCTTCACAGGCCGTTGCAACCAGACAGTGTTTCCTGGCATTCACTGGCATCTGATGTTGGTAAATAATACCTTCAAGCTGGAAGTTCTCGACAACTTGAATAGCATTTGTGTCCCAAACCCGGAGTGTTCTATCCACGGAACTGGACAAAAACATACCAGTGTCATTCGGATACCACTGCACAGTTTCCACACTGTGTTTGTGGCTGTCTTTCAATGATCTATTCACAGTAACAATCGCCTTGCATTGGAATTTATCACTATAGAAACATTCCTCTATATCGTGAATGGCTATCCCTCCATTGGAACTCGAAGACAAGAGATATTTACCTTCGCCAGTGTCGATATCAACGCAGTTGATACCAGATTTGTGGACCTGATCAACCTCGCCACGTTGACTCAGTTTAATGGATTTTACTCGCTTCCTCCGCTCGGTTTGCAACAAAAGATAGGCCGAACGAGTTGTGTATTCCCTCATGTAAAGAGAATGAAGCATTTTTCGCCGAAAAAGACGCCAGACAATGACTTGCCTACCCACAAGTTATCAAAACTGTCGACGAAGCACTTCTATTTAGTGTTGTGGCCGCGAAAGGCACTGGGGGCGAGACTGGAATCAACATGGCGGATGGTTGAAATTTTGTGTCTCCTGGCTTTTGAAAGAAAATATGCCTCTTTCCTGTAAGATTTGTGGCAAGAAAGCTATTTTAAAGCGGCCTAAAACGGTAAGTCGGTTGTAGTATACCATTTTATGGAGATTTTTTTTTGATGAA
The DNA here is from genome assembly GCF_977016875.1 of Pavona decussata. Taxonomy (NCBI): domain Eukaryota; kingdom Metazoa; phylum Cnidaria; class Anthozoa; order Scleractinia; family Agariciidae; genus Pavona; species Pavona decussata. The sequence goes on from NW_028145674.1 coordinate 2,117,958, forward strand.
ATAATAATTATTGTGTTCCTTTCTTGCGTCATCCACTACCAGAGTGACTTCTACTATACCCGACGTAACTAATCGAACAGATCGGTAATCGAACTTGATCGAACCCAATCGAACTTAATCGAACGATTGGGCTCGATTAGTTTGGAAATCGAACACAATCGAACCAAAAAATTTGTGTGAGAGTTCGATTGAGTTCGATTTCCGAACCCAATCGAACCTAATCGAACCAAATCGGACGGGATCAAAGATCACTTAAAATATGCCAGTTCAGCGGCGGGACTGTCTTAGCATATGTAGATAAGTAAAATCAATAGTAACAACTAATAATCACTTTATTGAAATAACCTTTGGGAATAAAAAAATACAGTGAGTACTGTAAAATCAAAAATGATATAAGTTCAACGGACTATAAAATAATGCAAATTAGTTGTGAAGAACCATGAAGAACTCGGTCTTCAACACAACATCCACAAGATAACATGAGACTAGTAATAATCAAAGATTAGGTAGCTGCGTTCGATCGTTTTTTTTTTTTTTTCGTCGATGGTTTTGTATTGACAAGAGAAACTGCGAGGAAAAGACCGAACAGCGATGAGGAACTGCGAACAGCGAAAAGCACATGGAGTGAGATCTGGGAATTCCGTGCCTTCATTACCATGCCAACAGTGACGGCTGCACAATGTCGAGGCTTGTCGTGCGAGATCGAGGCCAAATGTGCCAGCCACAACAAAACGGTGCCCTAACCCTGAAATTGCATGGCACCACGATCGATACCCACGGGGAATTTGAAACGACTGGAATAGTATGCTGTCAAACGCAATAAATAAAACTGCCATATTTGCAAGTAAAGCAATCAAAAGCAACAATAGAGTTGTTAACCGTGTAAGGTCGCATGGATTCGTCAAAACGGAAAATAATACAATTTTTGTTGCTGGTCAGTCATCTCCAAAACAGTGTGTGTTCTCATGCTCCGGACACCATTTTCAACTAACAATCGGACCCGGAGAATCCAACCAGAAAAACATACATTCACTGATGCAAAATCAAACCTAATCCGCGAACTCAATGGAATCCATCAAACTCAATCACACCCATTCGAACGTTCGATTTGGTTCGATTAGCCCAATTTTTTTGTGAGGGTTTGATTGTGTTCGATTATCGAACTCAATCGAACCCAATAGCGTGATTGGGTTCAATTGGGTTCGATTTGGTTCGATTAGTTACGTCAGGACTATAAAAGCTTACTTCTTGATTTTAACCCCACAGTCATGGCTTCATTATATTTCATTCACGAGTAATAAGTCCTTTCACGTGAATTGGCCGTCTTTTTGAATTGGGACAAGCATACACTATATGAAAGTGAATATATGAAAATTCATACATTTGAACTGCGGAAGAAAGAATGAATAAAGTGGTCATCGCAGTGACATACGCAAATTAAGCTTATAATTAAGCAGTTGTTAAGCTCAGGCTCTCTTTTTGCAACTGCTCAAGTTGCCTATATAACTGCTATGATCATTCACTTATTCATTACATACGCTATATACCACGAACAACAGCGCCCCTCCAGCTGCTTATCGTTGATGAGTTCATAATTTCCAACTGAATTAATTTTCAAGATAAAAATTTGGAACTGTATGAATTGAGCATATATGAGCATATGTTAGGGCAATGATTGCTGACAAAATCTCAATCTTATAAGCTTCTTTGAGATTTCCCCACCACAAGTCATTTTCCTAGCTGTTTTGTTACTTTTCGTTTATTTGTCATTTATTAATTATTTATAAATAATTATGTGGAGGTGCGGTGGTGTAGTGGTTAGCGCGTCGGACTTTCGATCGGATGGATCTGAGGGTCGTTGGTTCGAGGCCAGGTTGGTCTCTTCATTGCTGTGTTGTTTCCTTAGACAAGAAACTTTGCTCCACTTTGTCTCTCTTCACCCAGGTGTATAAATGGGTACCAGTGACATACAGCTGGGGGTAACCCTGCAATGGACTAGCATCCCATCCAGGGGGGAGTAGCAATAATCCTAGTTGCTTCATGCTACAGAAACCGGGCTAAGCTCCAGCCGTAACTGGGCCACTTAGGCTCTAGTGCGACTTTACCTTACTATAAATAATTGGTTCGTAATGTAAATTGTACTAATTGTTCCTTCTTTTTTACTTCATGATTGTCGGGGATTGGGGGAACTTCACCTTCTCTCTCCATTGTTCATTTTTATGTATGTACTACCCATGATATATATGTGAATTTCTTTTCCTTTTTTACAATGCTGTATTAGGGCCATGCTCTGTGCAAGGATTGTTTCTACACCACATTTGAGACAGAGGTTCACCAAACAATTATCTCAAATAAACTCTTTGAAAAAGGAGAAAAGGTTGCTATAGGTGCTTCTGGTGGGAAAGGTTAGTTTACCACAGTCCTATTAAGAACATTCACACAATGTATCACTTAAACTCTTATTATTATTCTTACAGTGTGACGCACCCTACCATGGCCACCCAACAAACCTTTTTTACAAGTTAGCTGATCTGCATACGCGAATTTGATTAACGGTCACGCCTCCTTGCAAAGTCCAACAGGCAAGTGATGCAACAACGAATTATTGAAAACAGTTTGTTTTGTATTTTATGAAGAAGGAGGAAGATATCCTGTTTGGCTAACTTGTAAAAAAAAGGTTGTTGGGTGGCCACGGTAAGGCACGTCGCACTGTAATATAAGTCCTAACAAGTAGAGAACATTTGGAAAACAAAATTAGCTTTCAGGATCTAAAAAAATTTAAGTGTTTCAAGCTTTTGATTGAGACCTTCACAGAATCTTTTTAAAGAGTCCTTTTAAAATGCTTTAAATTTCTTAGGTCCTGAAAGTTAATTTTGTTTTCCAAAGTAGACAAAATGTTTACAAATCACAGACTTGAACATTATTTTTAATGTGACCTTGACATGCTTGCACTACATGTTAATTTTGATGAGTAAGTGCCAAGACTGAGTAAATTTTACCATACAGTGTAGCATTGATAATGTTTTATGACTCCCTCATGGATTTACAGTTCTGTAAAAATAATTATAAATAGTTAATTTTTGGAGACAAAGGCTCGTCATGTCAAAGCAATAATAGAACTAAGTGTCTCTGTTGATTTCTCTTTATGTGTACATCAGTTTTCTTTCTTGAATCCTTCTCCTTTCATTTCCTTTTTGGTTTAAGGTATAATATTAAATTTTACATTTACACAAATTTTCTCAGCTGGTGCAGTATTGGAGCCTCTAAAATTATATATATTTCCTTAATATTTGTTTTTTTCCCATACAGATTCCACAGTGTTGGCTTATGTGCTAAAAAAGCTGAATGAAGAATACAAGTATGGATTAGAGTTGATTCTCTTATCAGTAGATGAGGGTATCACTGGTTACAGAGATGATTCTCTTGAGGTAAGGGAGCTCACAATTTTTTTTTGGTGTGTTGAGTTTCACCAATATTATATTATATAGGAGATTTTTGTGGTGTTGTCACATTCTAAGTGATTTCCTTAAAGAGGGAACCAGATTGAAATTACAATACATGTACATGTATACAGCTAGTAGATGTGACATCCTCTGGAGATCTGAAATCTTAGGACTTATTTCTGTCACCAAGTCTCCTAATTAATAGTAGTAAGCCCCCTCAACACCCCCCCCCCCCCCTCCCAATCCCCGACTCCTAGCACTCACATGAAATGTACAGGAAAATCCAGTCTTGTCAGTCTTGTACTCAAACATGATTTCATTAATGGTTGAAGTTTGCAAAGATCTCAGCTATTATTTAAGTTTTTGTAAGGTGAAAACGCAAGGGAGAACAAAAAGATGAATTTACAGAACATTAATATTATTGCTGTAGTAATTTGTTGATTTGGGCAAAATGTTGCAGGGTATGGGTAAATGTTTGCCCCGTAATCTAAAGCCTGCCCAATTGTTAAAATGGGACATTCTGGGTGCTGTCAGGGAGATAAGGGGTGGGGGTTCAAATCCAGTAATTTCCTGAATGATCTGGGAGACTTGCTAGGTCCTATATGCTCCCACAATTTTTTCCATTTTAAGACCTAATAGGTTCTTTTCAGGTTGCTTCAGAAAAAAAAAATGTTATGGTCATACTGATCCTCCTCGTTACATTTGCAAACTTGTCTGAGCCATTCAATCATACTATTCTTTCAGATTTGTTCATATTGTAATGCGCATTTGATCAAATTATTTGTTAATCTGCGCAATAGAAGTATTAAATTAATTATTATACTACAAAATGTAAGTAAATAAGGAATCCATACAATCTTTCATTGACAGACAGTGAAGAGAAATGAAATGCAGTATGAGCTACCTTTGAAGATTGTTTCTTATGAGGTAAGGATAGTTTTTTGTTGTTTAGGTGACAGCTTTTATAAATACATTTGTTTGAACATGTTCACAGAATTTGGATTTTATTTGAATTGTTACATTACCACACAGCTAACTGACGTGCTAATTCATGCTGGCTTGTTCGGATGCTATACCTACAGACAGTGTAGTAGGGAGGTAGCTAAGGTAAACCTCAGCCCTGGGCCCATTACTAAATGTAGCCAGTTCTTTTGGACTGTGCACCTTTAAAGTAGTTTTATTTTTATTAGCCTCAAGTACTTGTGTTCTGTTGAAATGTGAGCCTGTGATAGATCTCTTTCATATGGTGAGATTCGCCAGTACCTGGCTCTTAGTGACATCACTGTTGTTGATGTGATGTTTCGTGAAGATGTCATATCATGTCATTCTACAGTTCTCAGTATGTTTATGGCGGTTTCTTTATCAGAGCATCAGTGACAGCACACGCTCAATTGCTACACAGTTGTCATGTGGTGGCACAATCTCTTACACAGTTTGGCTTTATTTCCCTTGTTATTTTACCTACCTTTCCTTGTGTCTCTGGTTTTCCAAACACCTGTAATAAATCTGCGGTGTACCTGGGATAAATTGGCCAAACTGTTGGAGATATTTCCATGAGCTTGCAAGTTTCATATCACAAGCATGCTTTACATCAAGCGCTAAATTAACTTAAGTTCTGAGCAGTCAGGTACAAACTATTAACTTACTATCACCACTCACTTGTTAGGAGCTGTATGGCTGGACCATGGATGCTATTGTCAAGCAGATAGGATTAAAAAATAATTGTAAGTGATGATTATTGAAGCTTTTGTTTAGTTAAGTCAATTGAATTTGATTTAAAGGGAACCTCCACTCTGACAAAAAAAAAATGACGGTAAGTTGTCGGAAATAGTGTCTAAATTCTAAACTTTAGTTTAAAAAGTAGAAGTGACATTCAAGCATATCAACAATTAGATATGATTTTCGCCTATTTTCGCTTTTGAATTTCTTGGGCGCCACAATACTTCATGACGTCATACGGTTGTCACTGTTGTCAGTGAGCAGAAGTTCTTTTGTGTGATTATAGCAATTGTGTAACCATATTATGTCATGAAATCCAAGATGATGGCGCCCAGGAAATTTAAAATGAAAAATAGGCAATCATCAAATTCTGTTTTGTCCAACACAGAAATAATATTTCTATGTTTTTCAATGAAATTTGAAATTAGATTGTATTTTCAACAATTTAACATTCATTTTCATTTATTTTAAAAGTGGAAGTTTGCTTTAAACCAGCAGAAGTTTTAAAACCTGCCATGCATATCTTCAAAATTAAAAGAAAAGTGGGCTGTTCTTGAAGCTATGTCGATTCACTGGATATTGCACACACGTGTGATCACTTTTACTTTAAAGCCAAGTGCATGTATTTCTGACAGCTTGATAGCCAATCAGTAATTGACATAGCCTCAGTCAAACTAATTCAAAAGCACACCATGATTTTAAGTGAACTTGCCTCATCAACTTAACAAAATGTTAGTAAACACCACAGCTGTGCTCTGTTGAATTAAGGGAGATGATGATGATGATGATGATGGTGGGAGGTTGCTTCTTTAGTATGATTGTGAAAGAGGCATAACAGTCACCCAAGGCGTCTGAAGTGTCTTGAGTGCTTTGTAAATGTCCCAAGTGCAACCATAACTCAATAATGCACTGCTTTTATAACTCATCATGAATGCATTAGAGACAAAACAAAAAAGGTCCTTTTTAGTGAGGGTACAGAAAATATTCGTGTGACCTCACATGACACAAACAAAATGTTCAAGTGTGGAAACATCATTCAGCACCTGCTGAAAGCTGACAAAAGACAGCCCTTTCTAAGCTATGTAACAAGCAGTGTAATTTAGACACTTCTGTGGTATTAGCAATCTGAAGTATGGAAACTAATTAAATGTAGTCACTCTCTTCTGTTCCCTTGAGCTTCTTCCTCCTCTTCCTCCTCCTCCTCCTCCTCCTCCCCCTCCAAATCATCATCATCATCATCATCATCATCATCATCATCATCATCATCATCATCATCATTGTCACCATCATCATGCCAGGTGTCACATAGGGAGTACAGTAACATCAAGTGTACTTCAATGCATAAAATATTTTCAATTTGTGCACTGCTTTCATAATGCGAAGGTTACCTACAAATGCGGCCATCTAACATGAGTAATTTCACCCCATTTCCCCTTCACATGACGCCCGCGTGCCTCGTGACCAGCTGAAATTACCCCTGGGACCATCTCATCGCTGTTTTCAGCACAGGTGCAAAATTTCCTCCCAGATACATACAAGGTTTTATGGAGGGGTGCTTTCATATCAGGAAAAAACGGTTTGAATCATTCTGGGATGTTAAAGTTTAAATTTGAAATTTACCACTAGGAGCTAGTTGTCCCAGAATGAAAGCTTTCTTATACAACAAAATTAAAGTAACCAAGGTTTTAGGTAGGTGGGATTATAATAATAATAATAATAATAATAATAATAATAATAATAATAATAATAATAATGTTTATTTCTTATATTACGCAGTCTAACATGCGGAATGTAGAAACTATCTGCGTGAAGACGTGACTTTTGATTGCTGTTTGAAACTCTGTTATGGTTTGTAGGTACATTTTGTGGCGTATTCAGAAGGCAAGCTTTGGACAGAGGGGCAATGGCCTTAAAAGTTGATAAAATAGTGACAGGTTGGTTCTGATTTACTTTGTCTCATATTCACTAACTTGGGTTGGAACTAAGGAGACTAAAAACTCAAGCTGGTTTGAAAAACATTCTTAAGAAAAAAATTACACCGCAACATGGTTACTCTTTGAGCGATATCTCAAAATCGTTTTTAACAATTTTAATATTCCACAATACAAGCACGTGTTGGATAAGGGATGATAAATAACCAATGAGGCGCTTAGTGCCGAGTTGGGTATCTATCACCTCATATCCAACAAGCACGAGTGGAATAAATGTTTTATTAGGAACAATACGAAATATTGCTAGATCTTGCTGATTTCGCTTTGTAAGAACAACCAGAAGGCAATTTAATGGTCGTTATTTCTTGGGCATGTTATAATGGCTCAAATACCATGGCCGCTAAGCCAATCAAATCGCTGGAATTGCATTATACAATGATCCATTTTTTTAATAATAACTTTTATACCACACCAATGTATTGGAAGTTCAAACATCTTGGGTACCCTGTTGTAACAAAAGGCCATCTAAATCTCCAGAGAGAGGACCCAATGGCCTTTACAAGCCCATTCCTAGAATAAACCCAGAAACATCACGATGGTTGATGATAAGTCGAGAAAGTAGCCACTCCTTTTAAGTGAACCCTGCCAGTAACCTTTTCAAACGTAACTGTACTCTCTGCAGAGATGGTACGAAAGCGTTAAACAACAGACAGAGTAATTATGGGCCTCATTGACATGAAGGCGAAATTTTCCCAGGACAATGTAGCAAGTTTCATCGCGAGGATTTATCAACAGCGATCTTCGTCTTTCATTTTGACAATAATTAGCTATCTTGGTAGCGTTTAGGTTGAAAATTGCTCGCCAAATTTGCAGTCCTACGAAGAAACAGCCACTTTGGATTACACACTCCAGTTTTAACGGAATACATCTGTGAAAGAATAACAATATACAGGGGATGGTGGAAGGGATGTTGAGATGAAGAAACTGAGAAAAGCCGAGAAAACCACGGCTAATAATAATAGTAATAGTAATAATAATAATAATAATAATAATAATAATAATAATAATAATAATAATAATAATAATAATAATTCGTAAGTTGTGGTAATGGGCCAGGCAAGTAAATTAACTGGAAATTTACGTACCACGCGGCATGCAAAAGCTGACCCGAGTAGGCGACCCCCATCCCCCCCTCCCCCAAATCCCACCTACGAGACGAGTTTGAAATCCTCTTCTAAACGGTGGGTTGCAGTTAACTCGCCCGGAGTATTTGGGTGGCGGGAGGGGAAGGGTTATCATGGGTACCAAGGAGTTACTTGCCGTAAAAGTGAGAATGCATGCAAAGTTTTTGAGTCGATTTTCTCACCCTCTAGTCGTCAACTTTTCAAACTCGAGGATGAAATCTCTTTAAATCGTTGTTACATTTCCAGGTCACAATGCAGATGACATAGCAGAAACAGTAATTATGAACGGTAAGGCTTTTTGAATCTTAACTTGAAGTTAGTATCTCCTTTGATCTCCCGCCATCCTCCTCCCCATCCCCCCCCCCCCCCCCCCAAAAAAAAAAAGAATCAGCAAATAAAGGAAAGACTTCATGTAGTATTGTGCAAACTATAGCCATTCTGTTCTGAATGGATGAAGTTGACTTTTTGGCCTTTTCAGATGGTAGGTGCAAGGCTTTGCATTGGTGAACCAAGTAATGAATTTGGTATGCGATGATATGCGGGTTAGAAAATCAGAACAGAGGCTACAGTCTTGGTTATTAAGAAAAAAATATGCATTTGCAAATGTAAGGCAAAGATTTTTGTTGACTCCTTACAGTTTGGAGTGCGTTCATGTGTAGATAGCTAAAGTTACTTTGTGATATATCGGTGTCTGCGTGTTACGGTCGCCCAGAAGGCGCAAACACAAACAGAAAACAAAACAAAATAAATTAAAACAAAGAAGTACAAGTTAAAAAACAAATCTTTACACAACTGGTAAATCACAAGTGTTTTGCAAGTTAGTTTTCATCTTATTTTTTCAGTTTTGTAAAATAAAATAAGCTTTTTACCAACTGCACAGTTTATTGCACTTGAAATGTCTTTATAACAGTGGTGTTCCTATTCAATTTGCAGTATTACGAGGTGACATCGCAAGACTTCGGCGGTGTACAGCTATAGTAACGGTACGTGTGGTGACAGAAATATGAGACATATGATACATCAACAGTTCGAAAATATCCTAACCAAACAAATGGTGGAAGGCTGTTGTAATTTCTTTTTCTATAGACAATGAACTAAACTTTCTTAAGTACTTAAATTTTTGATTTACCCAGCGGTATTTTTTCCCGCACGCAGCCATTCCAATCTCCTTCCAAGAGGACGCGTTCCTTTTTGTCAGTACCTTGATTGGCCTAAAACCCGCGCGGGCTTTTCGGTAGAGATTGCGTTGGCTTTCGGCTACTGCAT